>NC_139831.1:35162424-35358183 GCF_963691815.1 Echiichthys vipera
GTGCCGTATTCAGCCCCCTCGCATTATAGGTGATATTCTGGATCAGAAGGCTATATAGGAGTAGTTTATATACCGGTAACCCAATTAAAAGCACACACTTTTGAACCTATGAATTGCAAGAAAAGCTGGGATTATATTTAGAAACGCTAAGTCAAATACATTCAACTTGCTCAAAAGATCCATTTAATTCATTTTGTAATTATGGCTGCAGGATATTAAGGATGCGCGGTCTGATAATCATCTCCCGACGAATATTTAATTCTCTGCGCAGTAATGCTGCAGCTTCATCCACGGGATCGTTATCAAAAGGACATGCCATGGTCACACTGAATGATGTTTGCAGTGATTTTCTGAAAAAACAGACGGAACTATACTTAGCCAAAACTCGCCTGCTGACTGAATGAATGAGGAAATCAAACGCCGTGTTCGGCTGAAAGAGGGCGGAGACAGAGAGAAACTCAAGGTTTTCTGAGAAAAAACCTGGGGCCTGTTTCACAAAGCAGGTTAAGTGAAAACTCTGAGTCTGTTAACCCTGAAATGAGGGAAACTCTGAGTTTTCCGTTTCACAAAGGGAGGTAACTCAAACCAGAGACAGAGGGGTAACTCTAGCCTGTTTCACAAAGAGAGGTAACTTAACCTCTCGGTCAGTTACCATGGTAACATGCTCTCTGAAACTAACCTGGTCGGGACCAGGTTTTTCTCTGCAAACCTTGAGTTTCTCTCCGTCTCTGCCCTCTTTCAGCCACACACGGTGTTATATTTCCTCATTCAGTCAGCACGCGAGTTTTGGCGTAGTATAGTTCCGTCTGTTTTTTTCAGAAAATCATTGCAAAAATCAGACATTATGAGTTATATTAGGTGGCGACTATTTCACTACCATGGCATGTCCTTTTGATAACGATCCCGCGGATGAAGGTGCAGAATTAGTGCGCAGAGAATTAAATATTCGTCGGGAGATGATTATCAAACTATTGATTATAGATGTGCTTGCATTTCCAGGCAATTCTCTTTTTGAGCGGTACCGTTTCATATCGAGGCAGATATTCTATGTTGCGCTGTGTTTTTTTTGCAAACGGGAGTTTTTGTATACAACGTATAAAAATCATTCAGTAGGCCTACATTAGAAGTTATATTAGGTGGTGACTATTTCACTACCATGGCGTGTCCATTTGATAACGATCCCGTGGATGAAGCTGACGCATTTCGCAAAGAGAATTAAATATTGGTCGGGAGATGATTATCAGACCGCGCATAGACGTCCTTCATATACTGCAGCCATAATTACAAAATGAATGAAATGGATCTTTTGAGCAAGTTGAATGTATTTGACTCAGCGTTTCCTAAACATAATCCCAGCTTTTCTTGCAATTCATAGGTTCAAAAGTGTGTGCTTTTAGTTGGGTTACCGCTATATAAACTACTCCTATATAAACTTCCAGAATATCACCTATAATGCGAGGGGGCTGAATACGCACAACACCCTTTCATGTCACAGTCCATCTCATCCCTCCTTACATTTCCAACATTAACAACCAGTAATGCTCTCATATCACAGCAGATATTGTGTGTTGCGCTGCGTTTTTTTGCAAATGGGAGTTTTTTATACAACAATTATATGTTGAATAAAAAACAGCCACTTACGGTAATATTTACTTTACCATGTAAAACATGCTCAAAATGAGGCGTCACCATGAGATTTTGCCGATGTTTTACCTGTTTGAATACCTGTATGTTTTTATGTTTCATCTTAAGCTGCTGTCAAGTGCGCTTCTGCCCCGCGGGGTTGCACCTAAATGAAATAAACTAATAGGCTCCCACTCATGCGGTTTCCCCTGTGATATTACTGTGATTGCAACAGGACTACATTTAAACTTATGCACGGACCCGAGCCGCAATGTCCTCCCGCACCGTCTCCCTCTCTTTTGCTGCTGCAGCGGTGTAAACCTGCTCAAACTCTCCGTATGAGCGCATTAATATTTCCAATTCCAGTTGTAGCGTAGCGCTCCGCTTCCCCGTTGCCATGGTGACTCGTCGAATCAGGGCTCCATTGATGCTGTCTTTTTTTACTTGTGGTGCACGCGGTTAACTCCAGGTCAAACTACTCTGAGTTGATCAACCTGACGCAAATCTGCTGTTCTGGAACCGAAAACTCAGAGTTTCCTATCTCAGAGTAGATCAACTCAGAGTTCAGGGTTAGACTCAGAGTTTTTTGAACCTGCTTTGTGAAACGGACCCCTGGTCCCGACCAGGTTAGTTTCAGAGAGCATGTTACCATGGTAACTGACCAAGAGGTTAAGTTACCTCTCTTTGTGAAACAGGCTAGAGTTACCCCTCTGTCTCTGGTTTGAGTTACCTCCCTTTGTGAAACGGAAAACTCAGAGTTTCATCAGGTCATCATGGGACATTGTTTTCCAGAGAAAGTCAGTTCAAGAAAGTTGATAAACAACTTATAAACAACAATGTTAAAACACAGTTCAAGAATGTTAAGTCAAAGTACTCGAATGTTAAGTTACAATTCTCAAATGTTAAGTCACATACCTGGTATGTTAGATGCACATTAACATATTCTATTGATCATGTTTTATGCTATTCACTAGAGATCATAATAATATAATCTTGGGACAACATGTGGGACAATAATTTCTTGAGAAAGTCAGTTCAAGAATGTTAATTTACAATTCTAGAATTTTAATTGACGGTTCTTGAATGTTAAGTCAAAGTTCTAGAATGTTCAGTAACAATCCTAGAAGGTTTAAGTCACAGTTCTGGAAATTTAGGTCAAAGTTCTAAAATATTTAGTTAGAATTCTCGAATGTTAAATTACATACCTAGTATGTTAAGTGCACATTAACTCATTCTTTTGATCCTTCACTATGCTATTCACGAGAGTTCATATTAATTTGACCTCGGTAAAAGACATCATGGAACATTGGTTTCCAGAGAAGTTGAGTTCAATAATGTTAAATCACAATTCTAGAATGTTAACTGACAGTTCTAGGATGTTAAGTCTAAGTTCTAGAATGTTAAGTTACAATTCTCAAATGTTAAGTCACATACCTGGTATGATAAGTGCACACGGATATATCATTGCTTTGATCCTGCATTAGGCTATTCACTAGAGTTCATATTAATCTGATCTTGAAAGGTCATCATTGGACATTGGTTTCCCAGAGAAAGTCAGTTCAAGAATCTTAAATCACAATTCTAGAATGTAAATTCACAGTTCTAGAATGTAAGGTCAAAGTTCTAGAATGTTTAGTAACAATTCTAGAATATTAAATCACAGGTCTAGAATGTTAAGTCAAAGTTGTAGAAAGTTAAGTAACAATTCTAGAGTGTTAAATCACACTTCTAGAATGTTAAGTAAAAGTTCTAGAATGTTTAGTTACAATTCTCAAATGTTAAGTCACATACCTGGTATGTTAAGTGCATATTAACATATTCTATTGATCCTGCATTATGCTATTCATTAGAGTTCATATTAATCTGATCTTGGGAGGACATCATGGGACATCGATTTCCATTAAAATTGTATGTTAAGTCAAAGTTATAGAATGTTAAGTAACAATTCTAGAATGTTAAATCACAGTTCTAGAATGGTAAGCTACAATTCTCAAATGTTTAGTCACATAACTTGTATATCAAGTACACATTAATATATTCTATTGATCCTGCATTATGCTATTCACTAGAGTTCAAATTAATCTGATCTTGGGAGGACATCATGGGACATTGATTTCCAGAGAAAGTCAGTTCAAGAATGTTGATTCTCAATTCTAGAATGTTAAATCACAGTTTTTGAATGTTAAGTCAATGTTCTAGAATGTTAAGTAAACATTTTAGAATGTTAAATCACAGTTCTAGAATTTTTAGTTCTAATTCTCAAATGTTTAGTCACATACCTGGTATGTTAAGTGCACACGAACATATCATTGCTTTGATCCTGCATTATGTTTTTCACTAGAGTTCATTTTAATCTGATCTTGTGAGGTCATCATGGGACATGGGTTTCCAGAGAAAGTCAGGTCAAGAATGTTAGTTCACAATTCTAGAATGTTAAGTAAAAGTTCTAGAATGTTAAGTAATAATTCTAGAATGCTAAATCACAGTTCTAGAATGTTGGGTCAAAGTTCTAGAATGTTAAGTAAGACTTCTAGAATGTTAAATTACAGTTCTGGAATGTTAAGTTACAATTCTCAAATGTTAATTCACACACCTGGTATGTTGATTGCACACGGACATATCATTGCTTTAATCCTGCATTATGCTATTTCCTAGAGTTCATATTAATCTGATCTTGGTAAAAGACATTATGGGACATTGGTTTCCAGAAAACTTGAGATCAAGAATGTCAAATCACAATTCTAGCATGTTAAGTCAAAGTTCTAGAATGTGAAGTTACAGTTTTATTTTGTAATGGTTAGTCCTAGAATGTAAAGTCACAACGGAACAATTTTAAGTCGCAGTAATATAATATGAAAACACTGTTTTACGGTGTTAAGTAACAGTTCCAGGATCTTAAGTTACAATTCTATAATGTTAAATCACATTTCTAGAATGTCAAGTCAAAATTCTAGAATGTTAAGTAACAATTCTACAATGTTAAGTCACGGTTCTAGTATGTTAAGTCAAAGTTCTAGAATAATAAGTTACAATTCTCAAATGTTAAGTCACATACCTGGTATGTTTAGTGTACCTTAACATATTCTATTGATCCTGCATTATGCTTTTCACTAGAGTTCATATTAATATAATTGGGTAAAAGACATCATGGGACATTGGTTTCCAGAGAAGTTTAGTTCAATAATGTTAAATCACAGTTCTAGAATGTTAAGTCAAAATTCTAGAATGTTTAGTTACAATTCTCAAATGTTAAGTAGCAGTTCCAGGATCTTAAGTTACAATTCAAGAAAGTTTAAATCACAGTTCTAGAATGTCAACTCAAAGTTCTTGAATGTTAAGTCAAATTTGTAGAATGTTAAGTTACAATCCTAGAATGTTAAGTTACAGTTATAGAATGTTAAATTACAATTCTCAAATGTTAAGTCACACACCTGGTATGTGAAGTGCACATGAACATATCAGTGCTTAGATTCTGCATTATGCTATTTACTAGTGTTCATATTAACATGATCTTGGGAGGACATCATGGGACATTGGTTTCCAGAGAAGGTCAGTTCAAGAATGTAAAAATCACAATTCTAGAATGTTAAGTCAAAGTTCTAGAATGTTAAGTTACAGTTCTAGAATGTTATGGTTAAGTCCTAGAATATGATGTCACTGTTTTACAATGTAAAGTAACAGTTCCAGGATCTTAAGTTACAATTCTAGAATGTTAAATCACAGTTCTAGAATGTCAAGTCAAAGTTCTGAAATGTTAAGTTACAATTCTAGAATGTTTGGTCACAGATCTAGAATGTTAAGTAAAAGTTCTAGAATGTTAAGTAACATCTAGAATGTTAAATCAAAGTTCTAGAATTTAAGTAACAATTCTGCAATGTTAAATCATAGTTCTAGAATGTTAAGTCAAAGTTCTAGAATGTTAAGTCATAATGTTCAAGTCACATACCTGGTATGTTAAGTGCAAATTACCATATTCTATTGATCCTGCATTATGCTATTCACTAGAGTTCATAATAATCTGATCTTGGGAGGACATCATGGGGCATTACTTTCCAGAGAAAGTCAGTTTAAGAATGTTAATTCACAATTCTAGAATGTAAAGTCAAAGTTCTAGAATGTTAATTCACAATTCTAGAATGTAATGTCAAAGTTCTACAATATTAAGTTACAATTCACATATGTTAAGTCACATTCCTGGTATGTTAAGTGCACACGCACATATAATTGCTTTGATCCTGCTTCATGCTATTCACTAGAGTTCATACTAATCTGATCTTGGGAGGTCATCATGGGCCATTGGATTCCAGAGAAAGTCAGTTCAAGAATGTTAAATCACAATTCTAGAATGTTAAGTTACAATTCTAGAATGTTAAGTCAAAGTTCTACTTTGTTATGGTTATATCCTAGAATGTGAAGTCACAGTGGCCCAATGTTAAGTCGCAGTTCTAGAATATGAAGTCACCGTCTTAACAATTCTCAAATGTTAAGTCACATACCTGGTATGTTAAGTGCACATAAACATATTCCATTGATTCTGCATTATTCTATTCACTAGAGTTCATACTAATATGATCTTGGGAGGACATCATTGGACATTGGTTTCCAGAGAAGGTCAGTTCAGGAATGTAAAATCACAATTCTAGAATGTTATGTCAAAGTTCTAGAATGTTAAGTTACAGTTCTATATTGTTATGGTTATTTCCTAGAATATGAAGTCACTGTTCTACAATGTTAAATAACAGTTCCAGGATCTTAAGTTACAATTCTCAAATATTAAGTCACATACCTAGTATGCTAAGTGCACATTAACATATTCTTTTGATCCATCATTATGCTATTCACTAGAGTTCATGTTAATCTGATCTTGGCAAAAGACATCATGGGACATTGGTTTCCAGAGAAGTTTAGTTCAATGATGTTACATCACAATTCTAGAATGTTAAATCGCAGTTCTTGAATGTTCAGTCAAAGTTCTAGAATGTTAAGTAACCATTCTAGAAAGTAAAGTCACAGTTCTAGAATGTTAACTCAAAGTTTTAGAATGTTAAGTCAAAGTTATAGAATGTAAAGTAACAATCCTATAATGTTAAGTTATAGTTATAGAATGTTAAGTTACAATTCTCAAATGTTAAGTCACACACCTGGTATGTTGAGTGCACACGGACATATCATTGCTTTAATCCTGCATTATGCTATTCCCTAGAGTTCATATTAATCTGATCTTGGTAAAAGACATCATGGGACATTGGTTTCTAGAAAAGGTAAGTTAAAGAATGTTAAATTACAATTCTAGCATGAAAAGTCAAAGTTCTAGAATGTTAAGTCACAGTACTAGAATGTTAATTAACGGTTCTAGAATGTTAAGTAACAATTCTAGAATGTAAAATCACAGTTCTAGAATGTTAAGTCAAAGTTGTTTTATGTTAAGTAAACATCCTAGAATGTTAAGTTACAGTTCTAGAATGTCAAGTCAATGTTGTAGAAGGTTAAGTTACAGATCTAGATGGTTAAGACACAGGTCTAGAATGTTAAGTCAAAGTTCTAGAATATTAACTTTCAATTCTCAAATGTTAAGTCACATGCCTAGTATGTTAAGTACACACGGACATATCATTGCTTTAATCCTGCATTATGTTATTCACTAGAGTTCATACTAATATGATCTTGGGAGGACATCATTGGTCATCGGTTTCCAGAGAAGGTCAGTTCAGGAATGTAAAATCACAATTCTAGAATGTTATGTCAAAGTTCTAGAATGTTAAATTATAGTTCTATATTGTTATGGTTATTTCCTAGAATATGAAGTCACTGTTCTACAATGTTAAATAACAGTTCCAGGATCTTAAGTTACAATTCTCAAATATTAAGTCACATACCTAGTATGCTAAGTGCACATTAACATATTCTTTTGATCCATCATTATGCTATTCACTAGAGTTCATGTTAATCTGATCTTGGCAAAAGACATCATGGGACATTGGTTTCCAGAGAAGTTTAGTTCAATGTTGTTACATCACAATTCTAGAATGTTAAATCGCAGTTCTTGAATGTTCAGTCAAAGTTCTAGAATGTTAACTAACCATTCTAGAATGTAAAATCACAGTTCTAGAATGTTAACCCAAAGTTTTAGAATGTTAAGTCAACGTTATAGAATGTAAAGTAACAATCCTATAATGTTAAGTTATAGTTATAGAATGTTAAGTTACAATTCTCAAATGTTAAGTCACACACCTGGTATGTTGAGTGCACACGGACATATCATTGCTTTAATCCTGCATTATGCTATTCCCTAGAGTTCATATTAATCTGATCTTGGTAAAAGACATCATGGGACATTGGTTTCTAGAAAAGGTAAGTTGAAGAATGTTAAATTACAATTCTAGCTTGAAAAGTCAAAGTTCTAGAATGTTAAGTCACAGTACTAGAATGTTAATTAACGGTTCTAGAATGTTAAGTAACAATTCTAGAATGTAAAATCACAGTTTTTGAATGTTAAGTCAATGTTCTAGAATGTTAAGTAAACATTTTAGAATGTTTAATCACAGTTCTAGAATTTTTAGTTCTATTTCTCAAATGTTTAGTCACATACCTGGTATGTTAAGTGCACACGAACATATCATTGATTTGATCCTGCATTATGTTTTTCACTAGAGTTCATTTTAATCTTATCTTGTGAGGTCATCATGGGACATGGGTTTCCAGAGAAAGTCAGGTCAAGAATGTTAGTAAGTCATATACCTGTTATGTTAAGTGCACATTAATATATTCTATTCATCCTATATTATGCTATTCACTAGAGTTCATATCAATCAGATTTTGGGAGGTCATCATGGGACATTGGTTTCCAGAAAAAGTCAATTAAAGAATGTTAATTCACAATTCTAGAATGTTATCTTAATGTTCTAGAATGTTGACTAACAATTCTAGCATGTTAAAATCAAAGGTCTAGAATGTTAAGTCAGAGTTGTAAAATGTTTAATAACAATTCTTGTTAAGTTACAATTCTCAAATGTTAAGTCACACACCTGGTATGTTGAGTGCACACGGACATATCATTGCTTTAATCCTGCATTTTGCTATTCCCTAGAGTTCATATTAATCTGATCTTGGTAAAAGACATCATGGGACATTGGTTTCTAGAAAGGTAAGTTGAAGAATGTTAAATTACAATTCTAGCTTGAAAAGTCAAAGTTCTAGAATGTTAAGTCACAGTACTAGAATGTTAATTAACGGTTCTAGAATGTTAAGTAACAATTCTAGAATGTAAAATCACAGTTCTAGAATGTTAAGTCAAAGTTGTTTTATGTTAAGTAAACATCCTAGAATGTTAAGTTACAGTTCTAGAATGTCAAGTCAATGTTGTAGAAGGTTAAGTTACAGATCTAGATGGTTAAGACACAGGTCTAGAATGTTAGGTCAAAGTTCTAGAATATTAACTATTAATTCTCAAATGTTAAGTCACATGCCTAGTATGTTAAGTACACGCGGACATATCATTGCTTTAATCCTGCATTATGTTATTCACTAGAGTTCATACTAATATGATCTTGGGAGGACATCATTGGACATTGGTTTCCAGAGAAGGTCAGTTCAGGAATGTAAAATCACAATTCTAGAATGTTATGTCAAAGTTCTAGAATGTTAAGTTACAGTTCTATATTGTTATGGTTATTTCCTAGAATATGAAGTCACTGTTCTACAATGTTAAATAACAGTTCCAGGATCTTAAGTTACAATTCTCAAATATTAAGTCACATACCTAGTATGCTAAGTGCACATTAACATATTCTTTTGATCCATTATTATGCTATTCACTAGAGTTCATGTTAATCTGATCTTGGCAAAAGACATCATGGGACATTGGTTTCCAGAGAAGTTTAGTTCAATGATGTTACATCACAATTCTAGAATGTTAAATCGCAGTTCTTGAATGTTCAGTCAAAGTTCTAGAATGTTAAGTAAGCATTCTAGAATGTAAAATCACAGTTCTAGAATGTTAACTCAAAGTTTTAGAATGTTAAGTCAAAGTTATAGAATGTAAAGTAACAATCCTATAATGTTAAGTTATAGTTATAGAATGTTAAGTTACAATTCTCAAATGTTAAGTCACACACCTGGTATGATGAGTGCACACGGACATATCATTGCTTTAATCCTGCATTTTGCTATTCCCTAGAGTTCATATTAATCGGATCTTGGTAAAAGACATCATGGGACATTGGTTTCTAGAAAAGGTAAGTTGAAGAATGTTAAATTACAATTCTAGCACGAAAAGTCAAAGTTCTAGGATGTTAAGTCACAGTACTAGAATGTTAATTAACGGTTCTAGAATGTTAAGTAACAATTCTAGAATGTAAAATCACAGTTCTAGAATGTTAAGTCAAAGTTGTTTTATGTTAAGTAAACATCCTAGAATGTTAAGTTACAGTTCTAGAATGTCAAGTCAATGTTGTAGAAGGTTAAGTTACAGATCTAGATGGTTAAGACACAGGTCTAGAATGTTAGGTCAAAGTTCTAGAATATTAACTATTAATTCTCAAATGTTAAGTCACATGCCTAGTATGTTAAGTACACGCGGACATATCATTGCTTTAATCCTGCATTATGTTATTCACTAGAGTTCATACTAATATGATCTTGGGAGGACATCATTGGACATTGGTTTCCAGAGAAGGTCAGTTCAGGAATGTAAAATCACAATTCTAGAATGTTATGTCAAAGTTCTAGAATGTTAAGTTACAGTTCTATATTGTTATGGTTATTTCCTAGAATATGAAGTCACTGTTCTACAATGTTAAATAACAGTTCCAGGATCTTAAGTTACAATTCTCAAATATTAAGTCACATACCTAGTATGCTAAGTGCACATTAACATATTCTTGTGATCCATTATTATGCTATTCACTAGAGTTCATGTTAATCTGATCTTGGCAAAAGACATCATGGGACATTGGTTTCCAGAGAAGTTTAGTTCAATGATGTTACATCACAATTCTAGAATGTTAAATCGCAGTTCTTGAATGTTCAGTCAAAGTTCTAGAATGTTAAGTAAGCATTCTAGAATGTAAAATCACAGTTCTAGAATGTTAACTCAAAGTTTTAGAATGTTAAGTCAAAGTTATAGAATGTAAAGTAACAATCCTATAATATTAAGTTATAGTTATAGAATGTTAAGTTACAATTCTCAAATGT
This sequence comes from Echiichthys vipera, assembly GCF_963691815.1. NCBI lineage: Eukaryota > Metazoa > Chordata > Actinopteri > Perciformes > Trachinidae > Echiichthys > Echiichthys vipera. Next base: position 35,173,240 of record NC_139831.1, read on the forward strand.
TAAGTCACACACCTGGTATGTTGAGTGCACACGGACATATCATTGCTTTAATCCTGCATTATGCTATTCCCTAGAGTTCATATTAATCTGATCTTGGTAAAAGACATCATGGGACATTGGTTTCTAGAAAAGGTAAATTGAAGAATGTTAAATTACAATTCTAGCACGAAAAGTCAAAGTTCTAGAATGTTAAGTCACAGTACTAGAATGTTATTAACGGTTCTAGAATGTTAAGTAACAATTCTAGAATGTAAAATCACAGTTCTAGAATGTTAAGTCAAAGTTGTTTTATGTTAAGTAAACATCCTAGAATGTTAAGTTACAGTTCTAGAATGTCAAGTCAATGTTGTAGAAGGTTAAATTACAGATCTAGATGGTTAAGACACAGGTCTAGAATGTTAAGTCAAAGTTCTAGAATATTAACTTTCAATTCTCAAATGTTAAGTCACATGCCTAGTATGTTAAGTACACACGGACATATCAAATGTTAAATTACAGTTCTATATTGTTATGGTTATTTCCTAGAATATGAAGTCACTGTTCTACAATGTTAAATAACAGTTCCAGGATCTTAAGTTACAATTCTCAAATATTAAGTCACATACCTAGTATGCTAAGTGCACATTAACATATTCTTTTGATCCATCATTATGCTATTCACTAGAGTTTATCTTAATCTGAACTTGGCAAAAGACATCATGGGACATTGGTTTTCAGAGAAGTTTAGTTCAATGATGTTACATCACAATTCTAGAATGTTAAATCACAGTTCTTGAATGTTCAGTCAAAGTTCTAGAATGTTAACTAACCATTCTAGAATGTAAAATCACAGTTCTAGAATGTTAACTCAAAGTTTTAGAATGTTAAGTCAAAGTTATAGAATGTAAAGTAACAATCCTATAATGTTTAGTTATAGTTATAGAATGTTAAGTTACAATTCTCAAATGTTAAGTCACAAACCTGGTATGTTGAGTGCACAGGGACATATCATTGCTTTAATCCTGCATTATGCTATTCCCTAGAGTTCATATTAATCTGATCTTGGTAAAAGACATCATGGGACATTGGTTTCTAGAAAAGGTAAGTTGAAGAATGTTAAATTACAATTCTAGCTTGAAAAGTCAAAGTTCTAGAATGTTAAGTCACAGTACTAGAATGTTAATTAACGGTTCTAGAATGTTAAGTAACAATTCTAGAATGTAAAATCACAGTTCTAGAATGTTAAGTCAAAGTTGTTTTATGTTAAGTAAACATCCTAGAATGTTAAGTTACAGTTCTAGAATGTCAAGTCAATGTTGTAGAAGGTTAAGTTACAGATCTAGATGGTTAAGACACAGGTCTAGAATGTTAGGTCAAAGTTCTAGAATATTAACTATTAATTCTCAAATGTTAAGTCACATGCCTAGTATGTTAAGTACACACGGACATATCATTGCTTTAATCCTGCATTATGTTATTCACTAGAGTTCATACTAATATGATCTTGGGAGGACATCATTGGACATTGGTTTCCAGAGAAGGTCAGTTCAGGAATGTAAAATCACAATTCTAGAATGTTATGTCAAAGTTCTAGAATGTTAAGTTACAGTTCTATATTGTTATGGTTATTTCCTAGAATATGAAGTCACTGTTCTACAATGTTAAATAACAGTTCCAGGATCTTAAGTTACAATTCTCAAATATTAAGTCACATACCTAGTATGCTAAGTGCACATTAACATATTCTTTTGATCCATCATTATGCTATTCACTAGAGTTCATGTTAATCTGATCTTGGCAAAAGACATCATGGGACATTGGTTTCCAGAGAAGTTTAGTTCAATGATGTTACATCACAATTCTAGAATGTTAAATCGCAGTTCTTGAATGTTCAGTCAAGTTCTAGAATGTTAACTAACCATTCTAGAATGTAAAATCACAGTTCTAGAATGTTAACTCAAAGTTTTAGAATGTTAAGTCAAAGTTATAGAATGTAAAGTAACAATCCTATAATGTTAAGTTATAGTTATAGAATATTAAGTTACAATTCTCAAATGTTAAGTCACACACCTGGTATGATGAGTGCACACGGACATATCATTGCTTTAATCCTGCATTTTGCTATTCCCTAGAGTTCATATTAATCTGATCTTGGTAAAAGACATCATGGGACATTGGTTTCTAGAAAAGGTAAGTTGAAGAATGTTAAATTACAATTCTAGCACGAAAAGTCAAAGTTCTAGAATGTTAAGTCACAGTACTAGAATGTTAATTAACGGTTCTAGAATGTTAAGTAACAATTCTAGAATGTAAAATCACAGTTCTAGAATGTTAAGTCAAAGTTGTTTTATGTTAAGTAAACATCCTAGAATGTTAAGTTACAGTTCTAGAATGTCAAGTCAATGTTGTAGAAGGTTAAGTTACAGATCTAGATGGTTAAGACACAGGTCTAGAATGTTAGGTCAAAGTTCTAGAATATTAACTATTAATTCTCAAATGTTAAGTCACATGCCTAGTATGTTAAGTACACACGGACATATCATTGCTTTAATCCTGCATTATGTTATTCACTAGAGTTTATACTAATATGATCTTGGGAGGACATCATTGGACATCGTTTTCCAGAGAAGGTCAGTTCAGGAATGTAAAATCACAATTCTAGAATGTTATGTCAAAGTTCTAGAATGTTAAGTTACAGTTCTATATTGTTATGGTTATTTCCTAGAATATGAAGTCACTGTTCTACAATGTTAAATAACAGTTCCAGGATCTTAAGTTACAATTCTCAAATATTAAGTCACATACCTAGTATGCTAAGTGCACATTAACATATTCTTTTGATCCATTATTATGCTATTCACTAGAGTTCATGTTAATCTGATCTTGGCAAAAGACATCATGGGACATTGGTTTCCAGAGAAGTTTAGTTCAATGATGTTACATCACAATTCTAGAATGTTAAATCGCAGTTCTTGAATGTTCAGTCAAAGTTCTAGAATGTTAAGTAAGCATTCTAGAATGTAAAATCACAGTTCTAGAATGTTAAGTCAAAGTTTTAGAATGTTAAGTCAAAGTTATAGAATGTAAAGTAACAATCCTATAATGTTAAGTTATAGTTATAGAATGTTAAGTTACAATTCTCAAATGTTAAGTCACACACCTGGTATGATGAGTGCACACGGACATATCATTGCTTTAATCCTGCATTTTGCTATTCCCTAGAGTTCATATTAATCTGATCTTGGTAAAAGACATCATGGGACATTGGTTTCTAGAAAAGGTAAGTTGAAGAATGTTAAATTACAATTCTAGCACGAAAAGTCAAAGTTCTAGAATGTTAAGTCACAGTACTAGAATGTTAATTAACGGTTCTAGAATGTTAAGTAACAATTCTAGAATGTAAAATCACAGTTCTAGAATGTTAAGTCAAAGTTGTTTTATGTTAAGTAAACATCCTAGAATGTTAAGTTACAGTTCTAGAATGTCAAGTCAATGTTGTAGAAGGTTAAGTTACAGATCTAGATGGTTAAGACACAGGTCTAGAATGTTAGGTCAAAGTTCTAGAATATTAACTATTAATTCTCAAATGTTAAGTCACATGCCTAGTATGTTAAGTACACGCGGACATATCATTGCTTTAATCCTGCATTATGTTATTCACTAGAGTTCATACTAATATGATCTTGGGAGGACATCATTGGACATTGGTTTCCAGAGAAGGTCAGTTCAGGAATGTAAAATCACAATTCTAGAATGTTATGTCAAAGTTCTAGAATGTTAAGTTACAGTTCTATATTGTTATGGTTATTTCCTAGAATATGAAGTCACTGTTCTACAATGTTAAATAACAGTTCCAGGATCTTAAGTTACAATTCTCAAATATTAAGTCACATACCTAGTATGCTAAGTGCACATTAACATATTCTTTTGATCCATTATTATGCTATTCACTAGAGTTCATGTTAATCTGATCTTGGCAAAAGACATCATGGGACATTGGTTTCCAGAGAAGTTTAGTTCAATGATGTCACATCACAATTCTAGAATGTTAAATCGCAGTTCTTGAATGTTCAGTCAAAGTTCTAGAATGTTAAGTAAGCATTCTAGAATGTAAAATCACAGTTCTAGAATGTTAACTCAAAGTTTTAGAATGTTAAGTCAAAGTTATAGAATGTAAAGTAACAATCCTATAATGTTAAGTTATAGTTATAGAATGTTAAGTTACAATTCTCAAATGTTAAGTCACACACCTGGTATGTTGAGTGCACACGGACATATCATTGCTTTAATCCTGCATTATGCTATTCCCTAGAGTTCATATTAATCTGATCTTGGTAAAAGACATCATGGGACATTGGTTTCTAGAAAAGGTAAATTGAAGAATGTTAAATTACAATTCTAGCACGAAAAGTCAAAGTTCTAGAATGTTAAGTCACAGTACTAGAATGTTAATTAACGGTTCTAGAATGTTAAGTAACAATTCTAGAATGTAAAATCACAGTTCTAGAATGTTAAGTCAAAGTTGTTTTATGTTAAGTAAACATCCTAGAATGTTAAGTTACAGTTCTAGAATGTCAAGTCAATGTTGTAGAAGGTTAAGTTACAGATCTAGATGGTTAAGACACAGGTCTAGAATGTTAAGTCAAAGTTCTAGAATATTAACTTTCAATTCTCAAATGTTAAGTCACATGCCTAGTATGTTAAGTACACACGGACATATCAAATGTTAAATTACAGTTCTATATTGTTATGGTTATTTCCTAGAATATGAAGTCACTGTTCTACAATGTTAAATAACAGTTCCAGGATCTTAAGTTACAATTCTCAAATATTAAGTCACATACCTAGTATGCTAAGTGCACATTAACATATTCTTTTGATCCATCATTATGCTATTCACATGAGTTCATGTTAATCTGATCTTGGCAAAAGACATCATGGGACATTGGTTTCCAGAGAAGTTTAGTTCAATGATGTTACATCACAATTCTAGAATGTTAAATCGCAGTTCTTGAATGTTCAGTCAAAGTTCTAGAATGTTAAGTAACCATTCTAGAATGTAAAATAACAGTTCTAGAATGTTAACTCAAAGTTTTAGAATGTTAAGTCAAAGTTATAGAATGTAAAGTAACAATCCTATAATGTTAAGTTATAGTTATAGAATGTTAAGTTACAATTCTCAAATGTTAAGTCACACACCTGGTATGTTGAGTGCACACGGACATATCATTGCTTTAATCCTGCATTATGCTATTCCCTGGAGTTCATATTAATCTGATCTTGGTAAAAGACATCATGGGACATTGGTTTCTAGAAAAGGTAAGTTGAAGAATGTTAAATTACAATTCTAGCACGAAAAGTCAAAGTTCTAGAATGTTAAGTCACAGAACTAGAATGTTAATTAACGGTTCTAGAATGTTAAGTAACAATTCTAGAATGTAAAATCACAGTTCTAGAATGTTAAGTCAAAGTTGTTTTATGTTAAGTAAACATCCTAGAATGTTAAGTTACAGTTCTAGAATGTCAAGTCAATGTTGTAGAAGGTTAAGTTACAGATCTAGATGGTTAAGATACAGGTCTAGAATGTTAAGTCAAAGTTCTAGAATATTAACTATTAATTCTCAAATGTTAAGTCACATGCCTAGTATGTTAAGTACACACGGACATATCATTGCTTTAATCCTGCATTATGTTATTCACTAGAGTTTATACTAATATGATCTTGGGAGGACATCATTGGACATCGTTTTCCAGAGGAGGTCAGTTCAGGAATGTAAAATCACAATTCTAGAATGTTATGTCAAAGTTCTAGAATGTTAAGTTACAGTTCTATATTGTTATGGTTATTTCCTAGAATATGAAGTCACTGTTCTACAATGTTAAATAACAGTTCCAGGATCTTAAGTTACAATTCTCAAATATTAAGTCACATGTTACATCACGATTCTAGAATGTTAAATCGCAGTTCTTGAATGTTCAGTCAAAGTTCTAGAATGTTAACTAACCATTCTAGAATGTAAAATCACAGTTCTAGAATGTTAACTCAAAGTTTTAGAATGTTAAGTCAAAGTTATAGAATGTAAAGTAACAATCCTATAATGTTAAGTTATAGTTATAGAATGTTAAGTTACAATTCTCAAATGTTAAGTCACACACCTGGTATGTTGAGTGCACACGGACATATCATTGCTTTATTCCTGCATTATGCTATTCCCTAGAGTTCATATTAATCTGATCTTGGTAAAAGACATCATGGGACATTGATTTCCATTGAAAGTCAGTTCAAGAATGTTAATTCACAATTCTAGAATGTTAAGTAACTATTCTAGAATGTTAAGTCACAGTTCTAGAATGTTAAGTCAAAGTTCTGAAATGTTAAGTTACAATTCTCAAATGTTAAGTCACATACCTGGTATGTTAAGTGCATATTAACATATTCTATTGATCCTGCATTGTGCTATTCATTAGAGTTCATATTAATCTGATCTTAGGAGGACATCATGGGACATTGATTTTCAGTGAAATTCAGTTCAAGAATGTTAATTCACAACTCTAGAATATTAATTCACAGCTCTAGAATGTTAAGTAATAATTCTAAAATGTTAAGTCACAGTTCTTGAATGTTAAGTCAAAGTTCTAGAATGTTAAGTAATAATTCTAAAATGTTAAGTCACAGTTCTAGAATGTCAAGTCAAAGTTCAAGAATTGTACGTGATGAAACGACTAAAAACAGACGCAAGACACCACAAAAACTTGAAAAAACGACTAAAAATAGACGAAAACACCACAAAAACGTAATGAAACGACTAAAAACAGACGAAAACACCAAAAAAACGTTACAAAATGATTAAAAACAGACAAAAACACCACAAGAACATGACAAAACGACTAAAAACAGAAGCAAAACTCCACAAAAACATTATGAAACGACTAAAAACAGATGAAACACCACAAAAACGTGACAAAACGATTAAAAACAGACAAAAACTCCACAGAACATGACAAAACGACTAAAAACAGACGCTAAACTCCACAAAAACAAGATGAAACGACTGAAAACATACATAAAACTCCACAGAAACATGACAAAACGACTAAAAACAAATGAAAACACCACAAAAACGTGATAAAAACGACTAAAAACGGATGAAAACACCACAAAAATATAATAAAACAACTAAAAACAGACAATACACACCACAAAAACGCGATGAAACGACTAAAAACAGACGAAAACACCACAAAAACATTACGAAATGATTAAAAACAGACAAAAACACCACATAACATGAAAAAAAGGACTAAAAACAGACGTAAAACTCCACAGAAACATGACAAAAATACTAAAAACAGATGAAAACACCACTAAAACGTGACAAAACGATTGAAAACAGACAAAAACACCGGAAGAAAATAACAAAACGACTAAAAACTGACGCAAAACTCCACAAAAAAATTATGAAATGACTAAAAACAGATGAAACATACCACAAAAACGTGATGAAACGACTAAAAACAGACGCAAGACACCACAAAAGCGTGATAAAACGACTAAAAATAGATGAAAACACAGGAAGAACATGACAAAACGACTTAAAACAGACGCAAAAAACCACAAAAACATTATGAAACGAATAAAAACTGATGAAAACACCACAAAAACGTGATGAAACGACTAAAAACAGATGAAAACACCACAAGAACATGACAAAATGACCAAAAACAGACGCAAAACTCCACAAAAACATTATGAAACGACTAAAAACAGATGAAAACACCACAAAAACGTGATGAAACGACTAAAAACAGACGAAAACACCACAAAAACGTGACAAAACGACTAAAAACGAATGAAAACACCACAAAAACATGACAAAAATGATTAAAACCAGATAAAACACCATAAAAATATGATAAAACAACTAAAAAAAGACGAAACACACCACAAAAACGTGATGAAACGACTAAAAACAGATGCAAGACACCACAAAAACGAAAAAAAAAACGACTAAAAACAGACGAAAATAACAGAAAACGTGATGAAAAAAATAAAAACAGACGAAAACACCACAAAACTGTGACAAAACGATTAAAAACAGACAAAAACACCACAAGGACATGACAAAACGACTAAAACCAGACGCAAAACTCCACAGAAACATGACAAAACGAATAAAAAAAGACGCAAAACTCCACAAAAATGTCTAAAAACAGATGAAAACACCACAAAAACGTGATGAAAATACTGAAAACAGATGTAAACACCACAAAAACATGATGAAACGACTAAAAACAGACGAAAAAAACACAAATATGTGATGAAACAACTTAAAACAGACGTAAAACTCCACAGAAACATAACAAAACGACTAAAAACGGAAAAAAACACCACAAGAACATGACAAAACGACTAAAAACCGACGCAAAACTCCACAAAAACATTATGAAACGACTAAAAACAGATGAAACACCACAAAAATGTGACAAAACGATTAAAAAAAGACAAAAACAACGGAAGAACATGACAAAACGACTTAAAACAGACGCAAAACTCCACAAAAACATTATGAAACGACTAAAAACAGATGAAAACACCACAAAAACGTGATAAAACAAGGAAAAACAGATGAAACACTCCACAAAAACGTGATGAAACGACTAAAAACAGACGCAAGACACCACAAAAACTTGAAAAAACGACTAAAAATAGACGAAAACACCACAAAAACGTAATGAAACGACTAAAAACAGACGAAAACACCAAAAAAACGTTAAAAAATGATTAAAAACAGACAAAAACACCACAAGAACATGACAAAACGACTAAAAACAGAAGCAAAACTCCACAAAAACATTATGAAACGACTAAAAACAGATGAAACACCACAAAAACGTGACAAAACGATTAAAAACAGACAAAAACTCCACAGAACATGACAAAAAAACAAAAAACAGACGCTAAACTCCACAAAAACAAGATGAAACGACTGAAAACATACATAAAACTCCACAGAAACATGACAAAACGACTAAAAACAAATGAAAACACCACAAAAACGTGATAAAAACGACTAAAAACGGATGAAAACACCACAAAAATATGATAAAACAACTAAAAACAGACAATACACACCACAAAAACGCGATGAAACGACTAAAAACAGACGAAAACACCACAAAAACTTTAAAAAAAAAAACTAAAAACAGACGAAAACACCACAAAAACGTGTTGAAACGAATAAAAACAGACGAAAACACCACAAAAACATCACGAAATGATTAAAAACAGACAAAAACACCACATAACATGAAAAAAAGGACTAAAAACAGACGTAAAACTCCACAGAAACATGACAAAAATACTAAAAACAGATGAAAACACCACTAAAACGTGACAAAACGATTGAAAACAGACAAAAACACCGGAAGAAAATAACAAAACGACTAAAAACTGACGCAAAACTCCACAAAAAAATTATGAAATGACTAAAAACAGATGAAACATACCACAAAAACGTGATGAAACGACTAAAAACAGACGCAAGACACCACAAAAGCGTGACAAAACGACTAAAAATAGATGAAAACACAGGAAGAACATGACAAAACGACTTAAAACAGACGCAAAAAACCACAAAAACATTATGAAACGAATAAAAACTGATGAAAACACCACAAAAACGTGATGAAACGACTAAAAACAGAAGAAAACACCACAAGAACATGACAAAATGACCAAAAACAGACGCAAAACTCCACAAAAACATTATGAAACGACTAAAAACAGATGAAAACACCACAAAAACGTGATGAAACGACTAAAAACAGACGAAAACACCACAAAAACGTGACAAAACGACTAAAAACGAATGAAAACACCACAAAAACATGACAAAAATGACTAAAAACAGATAAACACCACAAAAACATGACAAAAATGATTAAAAACAGATAAAACACCATAAAAATATGATAAAACAACTAAAAAAAGACGAAACACGCCACAAAAACGTGATGAAACGACTAAAAACAGATGCAAGACACCACAAAAACGAAAAAAAACCGACTAAAAACAGACGAAAATAACAGAAAACGTGATGAAAAAAATAAAAACAGACGAAAACACCACAAAAATGTGACAAAACGATTAAAAACAGACAAAAACACCACAAGGACATGACAAAACGACTAAAACCAGACGCAAAACTCCACAGAAACATGACAAAACGACTAAAAACAGACAAAAACACAACAAAAACGTGATGAAACGACTAAAAACACACGAAAACACCATAAATATGTGATGAAACGACTTAAAACAGACGAAAAACACCACAAAAACATGACAAAACGACTAAAAACATGCGCAAAACTGCAGAAAAACATGATGAAACGACTATAAACAGATGAAAACACCACAAAAACATGACAAAAATGACTAAAAATGGATTAAAACACCACAAAAATGTGATAAAACAACTATAAACAGACGTAACACACCACAAAAACGTCATGAAACGAATAAAAACAGATGAAAACACCACAAAAACATGATGAAACGACTAAAAACAGACCAAAAAAACACAAATCTGTGATGAAACAACCTAAAACAGACGCAAAACACCACAAAAACATGACAAATCGACTAAAAACAGACGTAAAACTCCACAGAAACATGACAAAAAGACTAAAAACAGATGAAAACACCACTAAAACGTGACAAACGATTAAAAACAGACAATAACACCGGAAGAAAATGACAAAATCACTAAAAACTGACGCAAAACTCCACAAAAAAATTATGAAAAGACTAAAAACAGATGAAACATACCACAAAAACGTGATGAAACGACTAAAAACAGACGCAAGACACCACAAAAGCCTGACAAAACGACTAAAAATAGATGAAAACACCACAAAAAGGTGACAAAAACGACTGAAAAAAGATGAAAACACCAAAAAAATATGATAAAACAACAAAAAACAGACGAAACACACCACAAAAACGCGATGAAACGACTAAAAACAGAAACAAGACACCACAAAAACGTGAAAAAACGTCTAAAAACAGACGAAAACACCACAAAAACGTGTTGAAACGAATAAAAACAGACGAAAACACCACAAAAACATTACGAAATGATTATAAACAGACAAAAACACCACATAACATGAAAAAAAGTACTAAAAACAGACGCAAAACTCCACAAAAACATTATGAAAGGACTAAAAACTGATGAAACATATTACAAAAACGTGATGAAACGACTAAAAACAGACGCAAGACACCACAAAAGCGTGACAAAACGACTAAAAATAGATGAAAACACAGGAAGAACATCACAAAACGACTTAAAACAGACGCAAAAATCCACAAAAACATTATGAAACGAATAAAAACAGACGAAAACACCAAAAAAACGTTACGAAATGATTAAAAACAGACAAAAACACCACAAGAACATGACAAAACGACTAAAAACAGAAGCAAAACTCCACAAAAACATTATGAAACGACTAAAAACAGATGAAACACCACAAAAACGTGACAAAACGATAAAAAACAGACAAAAACTCCACAGAACATGATAAAACGACTAATAACAGACGCTAAACTCCACAAAAACAAGATGAAACGACTGAAAACAAACATAAAACTCCACAAAAACGCGATGAAACGACTAAAAACAGACGAAAACACCACAAAAACGTTAAAAAAAACAATTAAAAACAGACGAAAACACCACAAAAACGTGTTGAAACGAATAAAATCAGACGAAAACACCACAAAAACATTACGAAATGATTATAAACAGACAAAAACACCACATAACATGAAAAAAAGTACTAAAAACAGACGCAAAACTCCACAAAAACATTATGAAAGGACTAAAAACTGATGAAACGACACAAAAATGTGAAAAAACAATTAAAAACAGATGCAAAACTCCACAAAAACGTGATGAAACAATTAAAAACAGATGCAAAACTCCACAAAAACGTGATGAAACGAATAAAAACAGACGCAAAACAACACAAAAACATGACAAAGCGACTAAAAACAGACGTAAAACTACACAGAAACATGACAAAAAGACAAAAAACAGATGAAAAGACCAGTAAAACGTGACAAAACGATTAAAAAAAGACAAAAACACCGGAAGAAAATGACAAAACGACTAAAAACAGACGCAAAACTCCACAAAAACATTATGGAACAACTAAAAACAGATGAAAACACCACAAGAACATGACAAAATGACTAAAAAACAAACGCAAAACTCCACAAAAAAATTATGAAACGACTAAAAACAGATGAAAACACCACAAAACGTGATAAGACAACTAAAAACAGACGGAACACACCACAAAAACGCGACGAAACGACTAAAAACAGACGCAAGACACCGCAAAAAAAACTAAAAACAGATGAAAACACCACAAAATCGTGATGAAACCACTTAAAACAGATGAAAACACCACAAAACCGTGATGAAACAACTAAAAACAGATGCAAAACTCAACAAAAACGTGATGAAACGACTAAAAACAGATGAAAACAACAAAAAAACCTGGCAAAACGACTACAAACAGACGAAGACTCCACAAAAACATGACCAAACGACTAAAAAAAGATCAAAACACCACAAAAATATGATCAAACAACTAAAAACAGACGAAAACACCACAAAACGTAATGAAACGACTAAAAACAGACGCAAAACTCCACAAAACATGATGAAACAACTGAAAACACACGCAAAACTCCACAAAAACATGACAAAACGACTAAAAACAGACGCAAGACACCGCAAAAAAAACTAAAAACAGATGAGAAAACCACAACAACGTGATGAAACCACTTAAAACAGATGAAAACACCACAAAACCGTGAGGAAACAACTAAAAACAGATGCAAAACTCAACAAAAACGTGATGAAACGACTAAAAACAGTTGAAAACAGCACAAAACGTGAAAAGACAACTAAAAACAGTCGAAACACACCACAAAAACGTGGTGAAACGACTAAAACTGATGAAAACACCACAAAAACATGACAAAAATGACTAAAAACGGATGAAAACACCACAAAAACGTGATGAAACGACTAAAAACAGATGATAACTCCACAAAACATGATGAAACGACTGAAAACCGACGCAAAACTCCACAAAAACATGACAAAACGACTAAAAACAAATGAAAACACCACAAAAATATGATCAAACAACTAAAAACAGACGAAAACACCACAAAACGTAATGAAACGACTAAAATCAAACGCAAGACACCACAAAAACGACTAAAAACAGTTGAAAACACCACAAACCGTGAAAAGACAACTAAAAACAGTCGAAACACACCACAAAAACGTGGTGAAACGACCAAAACTGATGAAAACACCACAAAAACATGACAAAAATGACTAAAAACGGATGAAAACACCACAAAACCGTGAGGAAACAACTAAAAACAGATGCAAAACTCAACAAAAACATGATGAAACGACTAAAAACAGACGAAAACACCATCAAAAACGTGATGAAACGACTAAAAACAGACGAAAACACCACAAATATGTTATGAAACGACTTAAAACAGATGAAAACACCACAAAACATGACAAAAATGACTTAAAACAGATGAAAACACCACAAAAACGTGATGAAACGACTAAAGACAAACGCAAGACACCACAAAAACGACTAAAAACAGTTGAAAACACCACAAACTGTGAAAAGACAACTAAAAACAGTCGAAACACACCACAAAAACGTGGTGAAACGACTAAAACTGATGAAAACACCACAAAAACATGACAAAAATGACTAAAAACGGATGAAAACACCACAAAAACGTGACAAAACGACTAAAAACAAATGAAAACACCACAAAAAAATGACAAAACAACTAAAAACATATCAAAACACCACAAAAACGTGATAAAACGACTAAAAACAGACGAAAACACCACAAATATGTGATGAAACGACTTAAAACAGACGCAAAACACCACAAACACATGACTAAACGACTAAAAACAGACCAAAACACCACAAAAACGTGATGAAACGACTAGAAACAGACGCAAAATTCCACAGAAACATGAATAAACGACTAAAAACTGATTAAAATACCACTAAAACGTGACAAAAGGACTAAAAACAGACGAAAACACCACAAAAACGTGACAAAACGACCAAAAAAAGATCAAAACACCACAAAAATATGATCAAACAACTAAAAACAGACAAAAACACCACAAAACGTAATGAAACGACTAAAAACAGACGCAAAACTCCACAAAACATGATGAAACGACTGAAAACACATGCAAAACTCCACAAAAACATGACAAAACGACTAAAAACAGACGCATGACACCGCAAAAAAAACTAAAAACTGATGAAAACACCACAACAACGTGATGAAACCACTTAAAACAGATGAAAACACCACAAAACCGTGAGGAAACAACTAAAAACAGATGCAAAACTCAACAAAAACGTGATGAAACGACTAAAAACAGTTGAAAACACCACAAAACGTGAAAAGACAACTAAAAACAGTCGAAACACACCACAAAAACGTGGTGAAACGACTGAAACTGATGAAAACACCACAAAAACATGACAAAAATGACTAAAAACGGATGAAAACACCACAAAAACGTGATGAAACGACTAAAAACAGATGATAACTCCACAAAACATGATGAAACGACTGAAAACAGACGCAAAACTCCACAAAAACATGACAAAACGACTAAAAACAAATGAAAACACCACAAAAAAATGACAAAACAACTAAAAACATATCAAAACACCACAAAAACGTGATAAAACGACTAAAAACAGACGAAAACACCACACATATGTGATGAAACGACTTAAAACAGACGCAAAACACCACAAACACATGACTAAACGACTAAAAACAGACGAAAACACCACAAAAACGTGATGAAACGACTAGAAACAGACGCAAAATTCCACAGAAACATGACAAAACGACTAAAAACTGATTAAAATACCACTAAAACGTGACAAAAGAACTAAAAACAGACGAAAACACCAACAAAAACGTGATGAAACGACTAAAATCAGACGAAAACACAACAAATATGTTATGAAACGACTTAAAACAGATGAAAACACCACAAAAACATGACAAAAATGACTAAAAACAGATGAAAACACCACAAAAACGTGATGAAATGACTAAAAACAGATGAAAACACCACAAAACGTGATAAGACAACTAAAAACAGACGGAACACACCACAAAAACGCAACGAAACGACTAAAAACAGACGCAAGACACCGCAAAAAAAACTAAAAACAGATGAAAACACCACAAAATCGTGATGAAACCACTTAAAACAGATGAAAACACCACAAAACCGTGATGAAACAACTAAAAACAGATGCAAAACTCAACAAAAACGTGATGAAACGACTAAAAACAGATGAAAACACCAAAAAAACCTGGCAAAACAACTACAAACAGACGAAGACTCCACAAAAACATGACCAAACGACTAAAAAAAGATCAAAACACCACAAAAATATGATCAAACAACTAAAAACAGACGAAAACACCACAAAACGTAATGAAACGACTAAAAACAGACGCAAAACTCCACAAAACATGATGAAACGACTGAAAACACACGCAAAACTCCACAAAAACATGACAAAACGACTTAAAACAGACGCATGACACCGCAAAAAAAACTAAAAACAGATGAAAACACCACAACAACGTGATGAAACCACTTAAAACAGATGAAAACACCACAAAACCGTGAGGAAACAACTAAAAACAGATGCATAACTCAACAAAAACGTGATGAAACGACTAAAAACAGTTGAAAACACCACAAACCGTGAAAAGACAACTAAAAACAGTCGAAACACACCACAAAAACGTGGTGAAACGACTAAAACTGATGAAAACACCACAAAAACATGACAAAAATGACTAAAAACGGATGAAAACACCACAAAAACGTGATGAAACGACTAAAAACAGATGATAACTCCACAAAACATGATGAAACGACTGAAAACAGACGCAAAACTCCACAAAAACATGACAAAACGACTAAAAACAAATGAAAACACCACAAAAAAATGACAAAACAACTAAAAACATATCAAAACACCACAAAAACGTGATAAAACGACTAAAAACAGACGAAAACACCACAGATATGTGATGAAACGACTTAAAACTGACGAAAAACACCACAAACACATGACTAAACGTGTAAAAACAGACGAAAACACCACAAAAACGTGATGAAACGACTAGAAACAGACGCAAAATTCCACAGAAACATGACAAAACGACTAAAAACTGATTAAAATACCACTAAAACGTGACAAAAGGACTAAAAACAGACGAAAACACCAACAAAAACGTGATGAAACGACTAAAATCAGACGAAAACACAACAAATATGTTATGAAACAACTTAAAACAGATGAAAACACCACAAAAACATGACAAAAACGACTAAAAACAGATGAAAACACCACAAAAACGTGAAGAAACGACTAAAAACATACGAAAACACCACAAATATGCGATGAAACAACTAAAAACAGATTTAAAACTCAACAAAAACGTGATAAAACAACTATAAACAGACGAAACACACCACAAAAATGCGATGAAACGACTAAAAACAGACGCAAGACACCGCAAAAAAAACTAAAAACAGATGAAAACACCAGAAAATCGTGATGAAACCACTTAAAACAGATGAAAACACCACAAAACCGTGATGAAACAACTAAAAACAGATGCAAAACTCAACAAAAACGTGATGAAACGACTAAAAACAGATGAAAACACCAAAAAAACCTGGCAAAACGACTACAAACAGACCAAGACTCCACAAAAACATGACAAAACGACTAAAAACAGACGCAAAACTCCACAAAAACATTATGAAACAACTAAAAACAGATGAAAACACCACAAAAACGTGACAAAAATGACTAAAAGTAGATGAAAACACCACAAAAAGGTGACAAAAACGACTAAAAACAGATGAAAACACCACAAAAACGTGATGAAACGACTAAAAACCGATGAAAACACCACAAAACGTGATAAGACAACTAAAAACAGACGGAACACACCACAAAAACGCGACGAAACGACTAAAAACAGACGCAAGACACCGCAAAAAAAACTAAAAACAGATGAGAAAACCACAACAACGTGATGAAACCACTTAAAACAGATGAAAACACCACAAAACCGTGAGGAAACAACTAAAAACAGATGCAAAACTCAACAAAAACGTGATGAAACGACTAAAAACAGTTGAAAACACCACAAAACGTGAAAAGACAACTAAAAACAGTCGAAACACACCACAAAAACGTGGTGAAACGACTAAAACTGATGAAAACACCACAAAAACATGACAAAAATGACTAAAAACGGATGAAAACACCACAAAAACGTGATGAAACGACTAAAAACAGATGATAACTCCACAAAACATGATGAAACGACTGAAAACAGACGCAAAACTCCACAAAAACATGACAAAACGACTAAAAACAAATGAAAACACCACAAAAATATGATCAAACAACTAAAAACAGACGAAAACACCACAAAACGTAATGAAACGACTAAAATCAAACGCAAGACACCACAAAAACGACTAGGAACAGTTGAAAACACCACAAACCGTGAAAAGACAACTAAAAACAGTCGAAACACACCACAAAAACGTGGTGAAACGACTAAAACTGTTGAAAACACCACAAAAACATGACAAAAATGACTAAAAACGGATGAAAACACCACAAAAACGTGATGAAACGACTAAAAACAGATGATAACTCCACAAAACATGATGAAACGACTGAAAACAGACGCAAAACTCCACAAAAACATGACAAAACGACTAAAAACAAATGAAAACACCACAAAAAAATGACAAAACAACTAAAAACATATCAAAACACCACAAAAACGTGATAAAACGACTAAAAACAGACGAAAACACCACACATATGTGATGAAACGACTTAAAACAGACGCAAAACACCACAAACACATGACTAAACGACTAAAAACAGACGAAAACACCACAAAAACGTGATGAAACGACTAGAAACAGACGCAAAATTCCACAGAAACATGACAAAACGACTAAAAACTGATTAAAATACCACTAAAACGTGACAAAAGAACTAAAAACAGACGAAAACACCAACAAAAACGTGATGAAACGACTAAAATCAGACGAAAACACAACAAATATGTTATGAAACGACTTAAAACAGATGAAAACACCACAAAAACATGACAAAAATGACTAAAAACAGATGAAAACACCACAAAAACGTGATAAAATGACTAAAAACAGATGAAAACACCACAAAACGTGATAAGACAACTAAAAACAGACGGAACACACCACAAAAACGCGACGAAACGACTAAAAACAGACGCAAGACACCGCAAAAAAAACTAAAAACAGATGAAAACACCACAAAATCGTGATGAAACCACTTAAAACAGATGAAAACACCACAAAACCGTGATGAAACAACTAAAAACAGATGCAAAACTCAACAAAAACGTGATGAAACGACTAAAAACAGATGAAAACACCAAAAAAACCTGGCAAAACGACTACAAACAGACGAAGACTCCACAAAAACATGACCAAACGACAAAAAAAAGATCAAAACACCACAAAAATATGATCAAACAACTAAAAACAGACGAAAACACCACAAAACGTAATGAAACGACTAAAAACAGACGCAAAACTCCACAAAACATGATGAAACAACTGAAAACACACGCAAAACTCCACAAAAACATGACAAAACGACTAAAAACAGACGCAAGACACCGCAAAAAAAACTAAAAACAGATGAGAAAACCACAACAACGTGATGAAACCACTTAAAACAGATGAAAACACCACAAAACCGTGAGGAAACAACTAAAAACAGATGCAAAACTCAACAAAAACGTGATGAAACGACTAAAAACAGACGAAAACACCATCAAAAACGTGATGAAACGACTAAAAACAGACGAAAACACCACAAATATGTTATGAAACGACTTAAAACAGATGAAAACACCACAAAACATGACAAAAATGACTTAAAACAGATGAAAACACCACAAAAACGTGATGAAACGACTAAAAACAAACGCAAGACACCACAAAAACGACTAAAAACAGTTGAAAACACCACAAACTGTGAAAAGACAACTAAAAACAGTCGAAACACACCACAAAAACGTGGTGAAACGACTAAAACTGATGAAAACACCACAAAAACATGACAAAAATGACTAAAAACGGATGAAAACACCACAAAAACGTGATGAAACGACTAAAAACAGATGATAACTCCACAAAACATGATGAAACGACTGAAAACAGACGCAAAACTCCACAAAAAAATGACAAAACAACTAAAAACATATCAAAACACCACAAAAACGTGATAAAACGACTAAAAACAGACGAAAACACCACAAATATGTGATGAAACGACTTAAAACAGACGCAAAACACCACAAACACATGACTAAACGACTAAAAACAGACGAAAACACCACAAAAACGTGATGAAACGACTAGAAACAGACGCAAAATTCCACAGAAACATGACAAAACGACTAAAAACTGATTAAAATACCACTAAAACGTGACAAAAGGACTAAAAACAGACGAAAACACCAACAAAAACGTGATGAAACGACTAAAATCAGACGAAAACACAACAAATATGTTATGAAACGACTTAAAACAGATGAAAACACCACAAAAACATGACAAAAATGACTAAAAACAGATGAAAACACCACAAAAACGTGATGAAACGACTAAAAACAGATGAAAACACCACAAAACGTGATAAGAAAACTAAAAACAGACGGAACACACCACAAAAACGCGATGAAACGACTAAAAACAGACGCAAGACACCGCAAAAAAAACTAAAAACAGATGAAAACACCACAAAATCGTGATGAAACCACTTAAAACAGATGAAAACACCACAAAACCGTGATGAAACAACTAAAAACAGATGCAAAACTCAACAAAAACGTGATGAAACGACTAAAAACTGATGAAAACACCAAAAAAACCTGGCAAAACGACTACAAACAGACCAAGACTCCACAAAAACATGACCAAACGACTAAAAACAGACGCAAAACTCCACAAAAACATTATGAAACGACTAAAAACAGATGAAAACACCACAAATACGTGATGAAACGACTAAAAACAGACAACAAAAACCCACAAAAACATGAAAAAACGACTAAAAACGGATGAAAACACCACAAAAACGTGACAAAAATGACTAAAAGTAGATGAAAACACCACAAAAAGGTGACAAAAACGACTAAGAACAGATGAAAACACCACAAAATCGTGATGAAATCACTTAAAACAGATGAAAACACCACAAAACCGTGATGAAACAACTAAAAACAGATGCAAAACTCAACAAAAACGTGATGAAACGACTAAAAACATACGAAAACACCACAAATATGCGATGAAACAACTAAAAACAGATTTAAAACTCAACAAAAACGTGATAAAACAACTATAAACAGACGAAACACACCACAAAAATGCGATGAAACGACTAAAAACAGACGCAAGACACCGCAAAAAAAACTAAAAACAGATGAAAACACCAGAAAATCGTGATGAAACCACTTAAAACAGATGAAAACACCACAAAACCGTGATGAAACAACTAAAAACAGATGCAAAACTCAACAAAAACGTGATGAAACGACTAAAAACAGATGAAAACACCAAAAAAACCTGGCAAAACGACTACAAACAGACCAAGACTCCACAAAAACATGACAAAACGACTAAAAACAGACGCAAAACTCCACAAAAACATTATGAAACAACTAAAAACAGATGAAAACACCACAAAAACGTGACAAAAATGACTAAAAGTAGATGAAAACACCACAAAAAGGTGACAAAAACGACTAAAAACAGACGAAAACACCACAAAAACGTGACAAAACGACCAAAAAAAGATCAAAACACCACAAAAATATGATCAAACAACTAAAAACAGATGCAAAACTCAACAAAAACGTGATGAAACGACTAAAAACAGATGAAAACACCAAAAAAAGCTGGCAAAACGACTACAAACAGACGAAGACTCCACAAAAACATGACCAAACGACTAAAAAAAGATCAAAACACCACAAAAATATGATCAAACAACTAAAAACAGACGAAAACACCACAAAACGTAATGAAACGACTAAAAACAGACGCAAAACTCCACAAAACATGATGAAACAACTGAAAACACACGCAAAACTCCACAAAAACATGACAAAGCGACTAAAAACAGACACATGACACCACAAAAAAAACTAAAAACAGATGAAAACACCACAACAACGTGATGAAACCACTTAAAACAGATGAAAACACCACAAAACGTGATAAGACAACTAAAAACAGACGAAACACACCACAAAAACGCGATGAAACGACTAAAAACATACGCAAGACACCGCAAAAAAAAACTAAAAACAGATGAAAACACCACAAAATCGTGATGAAACCACTTAAAACAGATGAAAACACCACAAAACCGTGATGAAACAACTAAAAACAGATGCAAAACTCCACAAAAACATGACCAAACGACTAAAAACAGACGCAAAACTCCACAAAAACATGATGAAACGACTAAAAACAGACGCAAGACACCGCAAAAAAAACTAAAAACAGATGAAAACACCACAAAATCGTGATGAAACCACTTAAAACAGATGAAAACACCACAAAAACCTGATGAATCAACTAAAAACAGATGCAAAACTCAACAAAAACGTGATGAAACGACTAAAAACAGAGGAAAACACCAAAAAAACCTGGCAAACCGACTACAAACAGACCAAGACTCCACAAAAACATGACCAAACGACTAAAAACAGACGCAAAACTCCACAAAAACATGATGAAACGACTAAAAACAGACGCAAGACACCGCAAAAAAAACTAAAAACAGATGAAAACACCACAAAATCGTGATGAAACCACTTAAAACAGATGAAAACACCACAAAACCCTGATGAATCAACTAAAAACAGATGCAAAACTCAACAAAAACGTGATGAAACGACTAAAAACAGAGGAAAACACCAAAAAAACCTGGCAAACCGACTACAAACAGACCAAGACTCCACAAAAACATGACCAAACGACTAAAAACAGACGCAAAACTCCACAAAAACATGATGAAACGACTAAAAACAGACGCAAGACACCGCAAAAAAAACTAAAAACAGATGAAAACACCACAAAATCGTGATGAAACCACTTAAAACAGATGAAAACACCACAAAACCGTGATGAAACAACTACAAACAGATGCAAAACTCAACAAAAACGTGATGAAACGACTAAAAACAGATGAAAACACCAAAAAAACCTGTCAAAACGACTACAAACACACCAAGACTCCACAAAAACATGACCAAACGACTAAAAACAGACGCAAAACTCCACAAAAACATTATGAAACGACTAAAAACAGATGAAAACACCACAAATACGTGATGAAACGACTAAAAACAGACAACAAAAACCCACAAAAACATGAAAAAACGACTAAAAACTGATGAAAACACCACAAAAACGTGACAAAAATGACTAAAAGTAGATGAAAACACCACAAAAAGGTGACAAAAACGACTAAAAACAGATGAAAACTCCACAAAAACATTACAAAGCGACTAAAAACAGACGCATGACACCGCAAAAAAAACTAAAAACAGATGAAAACACCACAACAACGTGATGAAACCACTTAAAACAGATGAAAACACCACAAAACCGTGAGGAAACAACTAAAATCAGACGAAAACACAACAAATATGTTATGAAACGACTTAAAACAGATGAAAACACCACAAAAACATGACAAAAATGACTAAAAACAGATGAAAACACCACAAAAACGTGATGAAACGACTAAAAACAGATGAAAACACCACAAAACGTGATAAGACAACTAAAAACAGACGAAACACACCACAAAAACGCGATGAAACGACTAAAAACAGACGCAAGACACCGCAAAAAAAACTAAAAACAGATGAAAACACCACAAAATCGTGATGAAACCACTTAAAACAGATGAAAACACCACAAAACCGTGATGAAACAACTAAAAACAGATGCAAAACTCAACAAAAACGGGATGAAACGACTAAAAACAGAGGAAAACACCAAAAAAATCTGGCAAACCGACTACAAACAGACCAAGACTCCACAAAAACATTACCAAACGACTAAAAACAGACGCAAAACTCCACAAAAACATGATGAAACGACTAAAAACAGACGCAAGACACCGCAAAAAAAACTAAAAACAGATGAAAACACCACAAAATCGTGATGAAACCACTTAAAACAGATGAAAACACCACAAAACCCTGATGAATCAACTAAAAACAGATGCAAAACTCAACAAAAACGTGATGAAACGACTAAAAACAGAGGAAAACACCAAAAAAACCTGGCAAACCGACTACAAACAGACCAAGACTCCACAAAAACATGACCAAACGACTAAAAACAGACGCAAAACTCCACAAAAACATGATGAAACGACTAAAAACAGACGCAAGACACCGCAAAAAAAACTAAAAACAGATGAAAACACCACAAAATCGTGATGAAACCACTTAAAACAGATGAAAACACCACAAAACCGTGATGAAACAACTACAAACAGATGCAAAACTCAACAAAAACGTGATGAAACGACTAAAAACAGATGAAAACACCAAAAAAACCTGTCAAAACGACTACAAACACACCAAGACTCCACAAAAACATGACCAAACGACTAAAAACAGACGCAAAACTCCACAAAAACATTATGAAACGACTAAAAACAGATGAAAACACCACAAATACGTGATGAAACGACTAAAAACAGACAACAAAAACCCACAAAAACATGAAAAAACGACTAAAAACTGATGAAAACACCACAAAAACGTGACAAAAATGACTAAAAGTAGATGAAAACACCACAAAAAGGTGACAAAAACGACTAAAAACAGATGAAAACACCACAAAAACGTGACAAAACGACCAAAAAAAGATCAAAACACCACAAAAATATGATCAAACAACTAAAAACAGACGAAAACACCACAAAACGTAATGAAACGACTAAAAACAGACGCAAAACTCCACAAAACATGATGAAACAACTGAAAACACACGCAAAACTCCACAAAAACATTACAAAGCGACTAAAAACAGACGCATGACACCGCAAAAAAAACTAAAAACAGATGAAAACACCACAACAACGTGATGAAACCACTTAAAACAGATGAAAACACCACAAAACCGTGAGGAAACAACTAAAATCAGACGAAAACACAACAAATATGTTATGAAACGACTTAAAACAGATGAAAACACCACAAAAACATGACAAAAATGACTAAAAACAGATGAAAACACCACAAAATCGTGATGAAACCACTTAAAACAGATGAAAACACCACAAAACCGTGATGAAACAACTAAAAACAGATGCAAAACTCAACAAAAACGGGATGAAACGACTAAAAACAGAGAAAAACACCAAAAAAATCTGGCAAACCGACTACAAACAGACCAAGACTCCACAAAAACATGGCCAAACGACTAAAAACAGACGCAAAACTCCACAAAAACATGATGAAACGACTAAAAACAGACGCAAGACACCGCAAAAAAAACTAAAAACAGATGAAAACACCACAAAATCGTGATGAAACCACTTAAAACAGATTAAAACACCACAAAACCGTGATGAAACAACTAAAAACAGATGCAAAACTCAACAAAAACGTGATGAAACGACTAAAAACAGATGAAAACACCAAAAAAACCTGTCAAAACGACTACAAACACACCAAGACTCCACAAAAACATGACCAAACGACTAAAAACAGACGCAAAACTCCACAAAAACATTATGAAACGACTAAAAACAGATGAAAACACCACAAATACGTGATGAAACGACTAAAAACAGACAACAAAAACCCACAAAAACATGAAAAAACGACTAAAAACTGATGAAAACACCACAAAAACGTGACAAAAATGACTAAAAGTAGATGAAAACACCACAAAAAGGTGACAAAAACGACTAAAAACAGATGAAAACTCCACAAAAACATTACAAAGCGACTAAAAACAGACGCATGACACCGCAAAAAAAACTAAAAACAGATGAAAACACCACAACAACGTGATGAAACCACTTAAAACAGATGAAAACACCACAAAACCGTGAGGAAACAACTAAAATCAGACGAAAACACAACAAATATGTTATGAAACGACTTAAAACAGATGAAAACACCACAAAAACATGACAAAAATGACTAAAAACAGATGAAAACACCACAAAAACGTGATGAAACGACTAAAAACAGATGAAAACACCACAAAACGTGATAAGACAACTAAAAACAGACGAAACACACCACAAAAACGCGATGAAACGACTAAAAACAGACGCAAGACACCGCAAAAAAAACTAAAAACAGATGAAAACACCACAAAATCGTGATGAAACCACTTAAAACAGATGAAAACACCACAAAACCGTGATGAAACAACTAAAAACAGATGCAAAACTCAACAAAAACGGGATGAAACGACTAAAAACAGAGGAAAACACCAAAAAAATCTGGCAAACCGACTACAAACAGACCAAGACTCCACAAAAACATTACCAAACGACTAAAAACAGACGCAAAACTCCACAAAAACATGATGAAACGACTAAAAACAGACGCAAGACACCGCAAAAAAAACTAAAAACAGATGAAAACACCACAAAATCGTGATGAAACCACTTAAAACAGATGAAAACACCACAAAACCCTGATGAATCAACTAAAAACAGATGCAAAACTCAACAAAAACGTGATGAAACGACTAAAAACAGAGGAAAACACCAAAAAAACCTGGCAAACCGACTACAAACAGACCAAGACTCCACAAAAACATGACCAAACGACTAAAAACAGACGCAAAACTCCACAAAAACATGATGAAACGACTAAAAACAGACGCAAGACACCGCAAAAAAAACTAAAAACAGATGAAAACACCACAAAATCGTGATGAAACCACTTAAAACAGATGAAAACACCACAAAACCGTGATGAAACAACTACAAACAGATGCAAAACTCAACAAAAACGTGATGAAACGACTAAAAACAGATGAAAACACCAAAAAAACCTGTCAAAACGACTACAAACACACCAAGACTCCACAAAAACATGACCAAACGACTAAAAACAGACGCAAAACTCCACAAAAACATTATGAAACGACTAAAAACAGATGAAAACACCACAAATACGTGATGAAACGACTAAAAACAGACAACAAAAACCCACAAAAACATGAAAAAACGACTAAAAACTGATGAAAACACCACAAAAACGTGACAAAAATGACTAAAAGTAGATGAAAACACCACAAAAAGGTGACAAAAACGACTAAAAACAGATGAAAACACCACAAAAACGTGACAAAACGACCAAAAAAAGATCAAAACACCACAAAAATATGATCAAACAACTAAAAACAGACGAAAACACCACAAAACGTAATGAAACGACTAAAAACAGACGCAAAACTCCACAAAACATGATGAAACAACTGAAAACACACGCAAAACTCCACAAAAACATTACAAAGCGACTAAAAACAGACGCATGACACCGCAAAAAAAACTAAAAACAGATGAAAACACCACAACAACGTGATGAAACCACTTAAAACAGATGAAAACACCACAAAACCGTGAGGAAACAACTAAAATCAGACGAAAACACAACAAATATGTTATGAAACGACTTAAAACAGATGAAAACACCACAAAAACATGACAAAAATGACTAAAAACAGATGAAAACACCACAAAATCGTGATGAAACCACTTAAAACAGATGAAAACACCACAAAACCGTGATGAAACAACTAAAAACAGATGCAAAACTCAACAAAAACGGGATGAAACGACTAAAAACAGAGAAAAACACCAAAAAAATCTGGCAAACCGACTACAAACAGACCAAGACTCCACAAAAACATGGCCAAACGACTAAAAACAGACGCAAAACTCCACAAAAACATGATGAAACGACTAAAAACAGACGCAAGACACCGCAAAAAAAACTAAAAACAGATGAAAACACCACAAAATCGTGATGAAACCACTTAAAACAGATTAAAACACCACAAAACCGTGATGAAACAACTAAAAACAGATGCAAAACTCAACAAAAACGTGATGAAACGACTAAAAACAGATGAAAACACCAAAAAAACCTGGCAAAACGACTACAAACAGACCAAGACTCCACAAAAACATGACCAAACGACTAAAAACAGACGCAAAACTCCACAAAAACATTATGAAACGACTAAAAACAGATGAAAACACCACAAATACGTGATGAAACGACTAAAAACAGACAACAAAAACCCACAAAAACATGAAAAAACGACTAAAAACTGATGAACACAACACAAAAACGTGACAAAAATGACTAAAAGTAGATGAAAACACCACAAAAAGGTGACAAAAACGACTAAAAACAGATGAAAACACCACAAAAACGTGACAAAACGACCAAAAAAAAGATCAAAACACCACAAAAATATGATCAAACAACTAAAAACAGACGAAAACACCACAAAACGCAATGAAACGACTAAAAACAGACGCAAAACTCCACAAAACATGATGAAACAACTGAAAACACACGCAAAACTCCACAAAAACATGACGAAGCGACTAAAAACAGACGCATGACACCGCAAAAAAAACTAAAAACGGATGAAAACACCACAACAACGTGATGAAACCACTTAAAACAGATGAAAACACCACAAAACCGTGAGGAAACAACTAAAAACAGATGCAAAACTCAACAAAAACGTGATGAAACGACTAAAAACAGTTGAAAACACCACAAACCGTGAAAAGACAACTAAAAACAGTCGAAACACACCACAAAAACGTGGTGAAACGACTAAAACTGATGAAAACACCACAAAAACATGACAAAAATGACTAAAAACGGATGAAGACACCACAAAAACGTGATGAAACGACTAAAAACAGATGATAACTCCACAAAACATGATGAAACGACTGAAAACAGACGCAAAACTCCACAAAAACATGACAAAACGACTAAAAACAAATGAAAACACCACAAAAAAATGACAAAACAACTAAAAACATATCAAAACACCACAAAAACGTGATAAAACGACTAAAAACGGACGAAAACACCACAAATATGTGATGAAACGACTTAAAACAGACGCAAAACACCACAAACACATGACTAAACGTCTAAAAACAGACGAAAACACCACAAAAACGTGATGAAACGACTAGAAACAGACGCAAAATTCCACAGAAACATGACAAAACGACTAAAAACAGATGCAAAACTCAACAAAAACGTGATGAAACGACTAAAAACAGATGAAAACACCAAAAAAACCTGGCAAAACGACTACAAACAGACCAAGACTCCACAAAAACATGACAAAACGACTCAAAACAGACGCAAAACTCCACAAAAACATGATGAAACGACTAAAAACAGACGCAAGACACCGCAAAAAAAACTAAAAACAGATGAAAACACCACAAAATCATGATGAAACCACTTAAAACAGATGAAAACACCACAAAACCGTGATGAAACAACTAAAAACAGATGCAAAACTCAACAAAAACGGGATGAAACGACTAAAAACAGAGGAAAACACCAAAAAGTCTGGCAAACCGACTACAAACAGACCAAGACTCCACAAAAACATGACCAAACGACTAAAAACAGACGCAAAACTCCACAAAACCGTGATAAAACAACTAAAAACAGATGCAAAACTCCACAAAAACATGACCAAACGACTAAAAACAGACGCAAAACTCCACAAAAACATGATGAAACGACTAAAAACAGACGCAAGACACCGCAAAAAAAACTAAAAACAGATGAAAACACCACAAAATCGTGATGAAACCACTTAAAACAGATGAAAACACCACAAAACCCTGATGAATCAACTAAAAACAGATGCAAAACTCAACAAAAACGTGATGAAACGACTAAAAACAGAGGAAAACACCAAAAAAACCTGGCAAACCGACTACAAACAGACCAAGACTCCACAAAAACATGACCAAACGACTAAAAACAGACGCAAAACTCCACAAAAACATGATGAAACGACTAAAAACAGACGCAAGACACCGCAAAAAAAACAAAAAACAGATGAAAACACCACAAAATCGTGATGAAACCACTTAAAACAGATGAAAACACCACAAAACCGTGATGAAACAACTAAAAACAGATGCAAAACTCAACAAAAACGGGATGAAACGACTAAAAACAGAGGAAAACACCAAAAAAATCTGGCAAACCGACTACAAACAGACCAAGACTCCACAAAAACATGACCAAACGACTAAAAACAGACGCAAAACTCCACAAAAACATGATGAAACGACTAAAAACAGACGCAAGACACCGCAAAAAAAACTAAAAACAGATGAAAACACCACAAAATCGTGATGAAACCACTTAAAACAGATGAAAACACCACAAAACCGTGATGAAACAACTAAAAACAGATGCAAAACTCAACAAAAACGTGATGAAACGACTAAAAACAGATGAAAACACCAAAAAAACCTGGCAAAACGACTACAAACAGACCAAGACTCCACAAAAACATGACCAAACGACTAAAAACAGTCGCAAAACTCCACAAAAACATTATGAAACGACTAAAAACAGATGAAAACACCACAAATACGTGATGAAACGACTAAAAACAGACAACAAAAACCCACAAAAACATGAAAAAAAGACTAAAAACTGATGAAAACACCACAAAAACGTGACAAAAATGACTAAAAGTAGATGAAAACACCACAAAAAGGTGACAAAAACGACTAAAAACAGATGAAAACACCACAAAAACGTGACAAAACGACCAAAAAAAGATCAAAACACCACAAAAATATGATCAAACAACTAAAAACAGACGAAAACACCACAAAACGCAATGAAACGACTAAAAACAGACGCAAAACTCCACAAAACATGATGAAACAACTGAAAACACACGCAAAACTCCACAAAAACATGACGAAGCGACTAAAAACAGACGCATGACACCGCAAAAAAAACTAAAAACGGATGAAAACACCACAACAACGTGATGAAACCACTTAAAACAGATGAAAACACCACAAAACCGTGAGGAAACAACTAAAAACAGATGCAAAACTCAACAAAAACGTGATGAAACGACTAAAAACAGTTGAAAACACCACAAACCGTGAAAAGACAACTAAAAACAGTCGAAACACACCACAAAAACGTGGTGAAACGACTAAAACTGATGAAAACACCACAAAAACATGACAAAAATGACTAAAAACGGATGAAGACACCACAAAAACGTGATGAAACGACTAAAAACAGATGATAACTCCACAAAACATGATGAAACGACTGAAAACAGACGCAAAACTCCACAAAAACATGACAAAACGACTAAAAACAAATGAAAACACCACAAAAAAATGACAAAACAACTAATAACATATCAAAACACCACAAAAACGTGATAAAACGACTAAAAACAGACGAAAACACCACAAATATGTGATGAAACGACTTAAAACAGACGCAAAACACCACAAACACATGACTAAACGACTAAAAACAAATGAAAACACCACAAAAAAATGACAAAACAACTAATAACATATCAAAACACCACAAAAACGTGATAAAACGACTAAAAACAGACGAAAACACCACAAATATGTGATGAAACGACTTAAAACAGACGCAAAACACCACAAACACATGACTAAACGACTAAAAACAGACGAAAACACCACAAAAACGTGATGAAACGACTAGAAACAGACGAAAACACAACAAATATGTTATGAAACGACTTAAAACAGTTGAAAACACCACAAAAACATGACAAAAATGACTAAAAACAGATGAAAACACCACAAAAACATGACAAAAATGACTAAAAACAGATGAAAACACCAAAAAACGTGATAAGACTACTAAAAACAGATGAAAACACCACAAAATCGTGATGAAACCACTTAAAACAGATGAAAACACCACAAAACCGTGATGAAACAACTAAAAACAGATGCAAAACTCAACAAAAACGTGATGAAACGACTAAAAACAGATGAAAACACCACAAAACGTGATAAGACAACTAAAAACAGACGAAACACACCACAAATACGTGATGAAACGACTAAAAACAGACGAAAAAAACCCACAAAAACATGAAAAAACGACTAAAAACTGATGAAAACACTACAAAAACTTGACAAAAATGACTAAAAGTAGATGAAAACACCACAAAAAGGTGACAAAAACGACTAAAAACGGATGAAAACACCACAAAAACGTGACAAAACGACCAAAAAAAGATCAAAACACCACAAAAATATGATCAAACAACTAAAAACAGACGAAAACACCACAAAACGTAATGAAACGACTAAAAACAGACGCAAAACTCCACAAAACATGATGAAACGACTGAAAACACACGCAAAACTCCACAAAAACATGACAAAACGACTAAAAACAGACGCATGACACCGCAAAAAAAACTAAAAACAGATGAAAACACCACAACAACGTGATGAAACCACTTAAAACAGATGAAAACACCACAAAACCGTGAGGAAACAACTAAAAACAGATGCATAACTCAACAAAAACGTGATGAAACGACTAAAAACAGTTGAAAACACCACAAACCGTGAAAAGACAACTAAAAACAGTCGAAACACACCACAAAAACGTGGTGAAACGACTAAAACTGATGAAAACACCACAAAAACATGACAAAAATGACTAAAAACTGATGAAAACACCACAAAAACGTGATGAAACGACTACAAACAGATGATAACTCCACAAAACATGATGAAACAACTGAAAACAGACGCAAAACTCCACAAAAACATGACAAAACGACTAAAAACAAATGAAAAAAAAACAAAAAATGACAAAACAACTAAAAACATATCAAAACACCACAAAAACGTGATAAAACGACTAAAAACAGACGAAAACACAACAAATATGTTATGAAACGACTTAAAACAGATGAAAACACCACAAAAACATGACAAAAATGACTAAAAACAGATGAAAACACCACAAAAACGTGATGAAACGACTAAAAACAGATGAAAACACCACAAAACGTGATAAGACAACTAAAAACAGACGGAACACACCACAAAAACGCGATGAAACGACTAAAAACAGACGAAATACACCGCAAAAAAAACTAAAAACAGATGAAAACACCACAAAATCGTGATGAAACCACTTAAAACAGATGAAAACACCACAAAACCGTGATGAAACAACTAAAAACAGATGCAAAACTCAACAAAAACGTGATGAAACGACTAAAAACAGATGAAAACACCAAAAAAACCTGGCAAAACGACTACAAACAAACCAAGACTCCACAAAAACATTATGAAACGACTAAAAACAGACGCAAAACTCCACAAAAACATTATGAAACGACTAAAAACAGATGAAAACACCACAAATACGTGATGAAACGACTTAAAACAGACAACAAAAACCCACAAAAACATGAAAAAACGACTAAAAACTGATGAAAACACCACAGAAACGTGACAAAAATGACTAAAAGTAGATGAAAACACCACAAAAAGGTGACAAAAACGACTAAAAACTGATGAAAACACCACAAAAACGTGACAAAACGACCAAAAAAAGATCAAAACACCACAAAAATATGATAAAACAACTAAAAACAGACGAAAACACCACAAAACGTAATGAAACGACTAAAAACAGACGCAAAACTCCACAAAACATGATGAAACAACTGAAAACACACGCAAAACTCCACAAAAACATGACAAAACGACTAAAAACAGACGCATGACACCGCAAAAAAAATTAAAAACAGATGAAAACACCACAACAACGTGATGAAACCACTTAAAACAGATGAAAACACCACAAAACCGTGAGGAAACAACTAAAAACAGATGCAAAACTCAACAAAAACGTGATGAAACGACAAAAAAAAAAGGCGAAAACACCATCAAAAACGTGATGAAACGACTAAAAACAGACGAAAACACCACAAATATGTTATGAAACGACTTAAAACAGATGAAAACACCACAAAACATGACAAAAATGACTAAAAACAGATGAAAACACCACAAAAACTTGATGAAACGACTAAAAACAAACGCAAGACACCACAAAAACGACTAAAAACAGTTGAAAACACCACAAACCGTGAAAAGACAACTAAAAACATTCGAAACACATCACAAAAACGTGGTGAAACGACTAAAACTGATGAAAACACCACAAAAACATGACAAAAATGACTAAACGGATGAAAACACCACAAAAACGTGATGAAACGACTAAAAACAGATGATAACTCCACAAAACATGATGAAACGACTGAAAACGGATGCAAAACTCCACAAAAACATGACAAAACGACTAAAAAACAAATGAAAACACCACAAAAAAATGACAAAACAACTAAAAACATATCAAAACACCACAAAAACGTGATAGAACGACTAAAAACAGACGAAAACACCACAAAACGTAATGAAACGACTAAAAACAGACGCAAAACTCCACAAAACATGATGAAACAACTGAAAACACACGCAAAACTCCACAAAAACATGACAAAACGACTAAAAACAGACGCATGACACCGCAAAAAAAAATAAAAACAGATGAAAACACCACAACAACGTGATGAAACCACTTAAAACAGATGAAAACACCACAAAACCGTGAGGAAACAACTAAAAACAGATGCAAAACTCAACAAAAACGTGATGAAACGACTAAAAACAGACGAAAACACCATCAAAAACGTGATGAAACGACTAAAAACAGACGAAAACACCACAAATATGTTATGAAACGACTTAAAACAGATGAAAACACCACAAAACATGACAAAAATGACTAAAAACAGATGAAAACACCACAAAAACTTGATGAAACGACTAAAAACAAACGCAAGACACCACAAAAACGACTAAAAACAGTTGAAAACACCACAAACCGTGAAAAGACAACTAAAAACAGTCGAAAAACACCACAAAAACGTGGTGAAACGACTAAAACTGATGAAAACACCACAAAAACATGACAAAAATGACTAAAAACGGATGAAAACACAACAAAAACGTGATGAAACGACTAAAAACAGATGATAACTCCACAAAACATGATGAAACGACTGAAAACAGACGCAAAACTTCACAAAAACATGACAAAACGACTAAAAACAAATGAAAACACCACAAAAAAATGACAAACCAACTAAAAACATATCAAAACACCACAAAAACGTGATAAAACGACTAAAAACAGACGAAAACACCACAAAACGTAATGAAACGACTAAAAACAGACGCAAAACTCCACAAAACATGAAAAAACGACTAAAAACTGATGAAAATACCACAAAAACGTGACAAAAATGACTAGAAGTAGATGAAAACACCACAAAAAGGTGACAATAACGACTAAAAACAGATGAAAACACCACAAAAACGTGACAAAACGACCAAAAATAGATCAAAACACCACAAAAATATGATCAAACAACTAAAAACAGACGAAAACACCACAAAACGTAATGAAACGACTAAAAACAGACGCAAAACTCCACAAAACATGATGAAACGACTGAAAACACACGCAAAACTCCACAAAAACATGACAAAACGACTAAAAACAGACGCATGACACCGCAAAAAAAACTAAAAACTGATGAAAACACCACAACAACGTGATGAAACCACTTAAAACAGATGAAAACACCACAAAACCGTGAGGAAACAACTAAAAACAGATGCAAAACTCAACAAAAACGTGATGAAACGACTAAAAACAGTTGAAAACACCACAAAACGTGAAAAGACAACTAAAAACAGTCGAAACACACCACAAAAACGTGGTGAAACAACTAAAACTGATGAAAACACCACAAAAACATGACAAAAATGACTAAAAACGGATGAAAACACCACAAAAACGTGATGAAACGACTAAAAACAGATGATAACTCCACAAAACATGATGAAACGACTGAAAACAGACGCAAAACTCCACAAAAACATGACAAAACGACTAAAAACAAATGAAAACACCACAAAAAAATGACAAAACAACTAAAAACATATCAAAACACCACAAAAACGTGATGAACCGACTTAAAACGGACGCAAAACACCACAAACACATGACTAAACGACTAAAAACAGACGAAAACACCACAAAAACGTGATGAAACGACTAGAAACAGACGCAAAATTCCACAGAAACATGACAAAATGACTAAAAACTGATTAAAATACCACTAAAACGTGACAAAAGGACTAAAAACAGACGAAAACACGAACAAAAACGTGATGAAACGACTAAAAACTGATGAAAACACCACAAAAAAATGACAAAACAACTAATAACATATCAAAACACCACAAAACCGTGATAAAACGACTAAAAACAGACGAAAACACCACAAATATGTGATGAAACGACTTAAAACAGACGCAAAACACCACAAACACATGGCAAAACGACTTAAAACAGACGAAAACACCACAAACACATGACTAAACGACTAAAAACAGACGAAACACCACAAAACCGTGAGGAAACAACTAAAAACAGATGCAAAACTCAACAAAAACGTGATGAAACTACTAAAAACAGACGAAAACACCACAAAAACGTGATGAAACGACTAAAAACGGATGAAAACACCAAAAAAACCTGGCAAAACGACTACAAACAGACCAAGACTCCACAAAAACATGACAAAACGACTAAAAACAGACGCAAAACTCCACAAAAACATTATGAAACGACTAAAAACAGATGAAAACACCACAAAACCGTGATGAAACAACTAAAAACAAATGCAAAACTCAACAAAAACGTGATGAAACGACTAAAAACATACGAAAACACCACAAATATGCGATGAAACAACTAAAAACAGATGATAACTCCAAAAAACATGATGAAACGACTGAAAACAGACGCAAAACTCCACAAAAACATGACAAAACGACTAAAAACAAATGAAAACACCACAAAAAAATGACAAAACGACTAAAAACAAATGAAAACACCACAAAAAAATGACAAAACAACTAATAACATATCAAAACACCACAAAACCGTGATAAAACGACTAAAAACAGACGAAAACACCACAAATATGTGATGAAACGACTTAAAACAGACGCAAAACACCACAAACACATGGCAAAACGACTTAAAACAGACGAAAACACCACAAACACATGACTAAACGACTAAAAACAGACGAAAACACCACAAAACCGTAAGGAAACAACTAAAAACAGATGCAAAACTCAACAAAAATGTGATGAAACGACTAAAAACAGACGAAAACACCACAAAAACATGACTAAACGACTAAAAACAGACGAAAACACCACAAAAAAATGACAAAACAACTAAAAACATATTAAAACACCACAAAAACGTGATAAAACGACTAAAAACAGAC
This sequence comes from Echiichthys vipera, assembly GCF_963691815.1. Lineage (NCBI taxonomy): Eukaryota > Metazoa > Chordata > Actinopteri > Perciformes > Trachinidae > Echiichthys > Echiichthys vipera. The sequence continues at coordinate 35,210,004 of NC_139831.1, forward strand.
GAAAACACCACAAATATGCGATGAAACAACTAAAAACAGATGATAACTCCAAAAAACATGATGAAACGACTGAAAACAGACGCAAAACTCCACAAAAACGTGACAAAATGACTAAAAACAAATGAAAACACCACAAAAAAATGACAAAACAACTAATAACATATCAAAACACCACAAAACCGTGATAAAACGACTAAAAACAGACGAAAACACCACAAATATGTGATGAAACGACTTAAAACAGACGCAAAACACCACAAACACATGGCAAAACGACTTAAAACAGACGAAAACACCACAAACACATGACTAAACGACTAAAAACAGACGAAAACACCACAAAACCGTGAGGAAACAACTAAAAACAGATGCAAAACTCAACAAAAACGTGATGAAACGACTAAAAACAGACGAAAACACCACAAAAACGTGATGAAACGACTAAAAACGGATGAAAACACCAAAAAAATCTGGCAAAACGACTACAAACAGACCAAGACTCCACAAAAACATGACAAAACGACTAAAAACAGACGCAAAACTCCACAAAAACATTATGAAACGACTAAAAACAGATGAAAACACCACAAAACCGTGATGAAACAACTAAAAACAAATGCAAAACTCAACAAGAACGTGATGAAACGACTAAAAACAGACGAAAACACCACAAATATGCGATGAAACAACTAAAAACAGATGATAACTCCAAAAAACATGATGAAACGACTGAAAACAGACGCAAAACTCCACAAAAACATGACAAAACGACTAAAAACAAATGAAAACACCACAAAAAAATGACAAAACAACTAATAACATATCAAAACACCACAAAAACGTGATAAAACGACTAAAAACAGACGAAAACGCCACAAATATGTGATGAAACGACTTAAAACAGACGCAAAAAACCACAAACACATGGCAAAACGACTTAAAACAGACGAAAACACCACAAACACATGACTAAACGACTAAAAACAGACGAAAACACCACAAAAAAATGACAAAACAACTAAAAACATATTAAAACACCACAAAAACGTGATAAAACGACTAAAAACAGACGAAAACACCACAAATATGTTATGAAACGACTTAAAACAGACGCAAAACACCACAGACACATGACAAAACAACTAAAAACATATTAAAACACCACAAAAACGTGATAAAACGACTAAAAACAGACGAAAACACCACAAATATGTTATGAAACGACTTAAAACAGACGCAAAACACCACAGACACATGACTAAACGACTAAAAACAGACGAAAACACCACAAAAACGTGATGAAACGACTAGAAACAGACGCAAAATTCCACAGAAACATGACAAAACGACTAAAAACTGATTAAAATACCACTAAAACGTGACAAAAGGACTAAAAACAGACGAAAACACCACAAATATGTGATGAAACAACTTAAAACAGACGCAAAACACCACAAACACATGACTAAACGACTAAAAACAGACGAAAAACACCCAAAAACGTGATGAAACGACTAGAAACAGACGCAAAATTCCACAGAAACATGACAAAATGACTAAAAACTGATTAAAATACCACTAAACTGTGACAAAAGGACTAAAAACAGACGAAAACACCAACAAAAACGTGATGAAACGACTAAAATCAGACGAAAACACAACAAATATGTTATGAAACGACTTAAAACAGATGAAAACACCACAAAAAATTGACAAAAATGACTAAAAACAGATGAAAACCCCACAAAAACGTGATGAAATGACTAAAAACAGATGAAAACACCACAAAACGTGATAAGACAACTAAAAACAGACGAAACACACCACAAAAACGCGATGAAACGACTAAAAACAGACGCAAGACACCGCAAAAAAAAACTAAAAACAGATGAAAACACCACAAAATCGTGATGAAACCACTTAAAACAGATGAAAACACCACAAAACCGTGATGAAACAACTAAAAACAAATGAAAACACCACAAAAATATGATCAAACAACTAAAAACAGACGAAAACACCACAAAACGTAATAAGAAGGCTAAAAACAGACGCAAAACTCCACAAAACATGATGAAACGACTGAAAACACACGCAAAACTCCACAAAAACATGACAAAACGACTAAGAACAGACGCATGACACCGCAAAAAAAACTAAAAACAGATGAAAACACCACAACAACGTGATGAAACCACTTAAAACAGATGAAAACACCACAAAACCATTAGGAAACAACTAAAAACAGATGCATAACTCAACAAAAACGTGATGAAACGACTAAAAACAGTTGAAAACACCACAAACCGTGAAAAGACAACTAAAAACAGTCGAAACACACCACAAAAACGTGGTGAAACGACTAAAACTGATGAAAACACCAAAAAAACATGACAAAAATGACTAAAAACGGATGAAAACACCACATAAACGTGATGAAACGACTAAAAACAGATGATAACTCCACAAAACATGATGAAACGACTGAAAACAGACGCAAAACTCCACAAAAACATGACAAAACGACTAAAAACAAATGAAAACACCACAAAAAATGACAAAACAACTAAAAACATATCAAAACACCACAAAAACGTGATAAAACGACTAAAAACAGACGAAAACACCACAAATATGTGATGAAACGACTTAAAACAGACGCAAAACACCACAAACACATGACTAAACGACTAAAAACAGACGAAAAGACCACAAAAACGTGATGAAACGACTAGAAACAGACGCAAAATTCCACAGAAACATGACAAAATGACTAAAAACTGATTAAAATACCACTAAAACGTGACAAAAGGACTAAAAACAGACGAAAACACCAACAAAAACGTGATGAAACGACTAAAATCAGACGAAAACACAACAAATATGTTATGAAACGACTTAAAACAGATGAAAACACCACAAAAACATGACAAAAATGACTAAAAACAGATGAAAACACCACAAAAACGTGATGAAACAACTAAAAACAGATGAAAACACCACAAAACGTGATAAGACAACTAAAAACAGACGGAACACACCACAAAAACGCGATGAAACGACTAAAAACAGACGCAAGACACCGCAAAAAAAACTAAAAACAGATGAAAACACCACAAAATCGTGATGAAACCACTTAAAACAGATGAAAACACCACAAAACCGTGATGAAACAACTAAAAACAGATGCAACACTCAACAAAAACGTGATGAAACGACTAAAAACAGATGAAAACACCAAAAAAACCTGGCAAAACGACTACAAACAGACCAAGACTTCACAAAAACATGACAAAACGACTAAAAACAGACGCAAAACTCCACAAAAACATTATGAAACGACTAAAAACAGATGAAAACACCACAAATACGTGATGAAACGACTAAAAACAGACAACAAAAACCCACAAAAACATGAAAAAACGACTAAAAACTGATGAAAACACCACAAAAACGTGACAAAAATGACTAAAAGTAGATGAAAACACCACAAAAAGGTGACAAAAACGACTAAAAACAGATGAAAACACCACAAAAACGTGACAAAACGACCAAAAAAAGATCAAAACACCACAAAAATATGATCAAACAACTAAAAACAGATGAAAACACCACAAAACGTAATGAAACGACTAAAAACAGACGCAAAACTCCACAAAACATGATGAAACAACTGAAAACACACGCAAAACTCCACAAAAACATGACAAAACGACTAAAAACAGGCGCATGACACCGCAAAAAAAACTAAAAACAGATGAAAACACCACAACAACGTGATGAAACCACTTAAAACAGATGAAAACACCACAAAACCGTGAGGAAACAACTAAAAACAGATGCAAAACTCAACAAAAACGTGATGAAACGACTAAAAACAGACGAAAACACCACAAAAACGTGATGAAACGACTAAAAACAGATGAAAACACCAAAAAAAACTGGCAAAACGACTACAAACAGACCAAGACTACACAAAAACATGACAAAACGACTAAAAACAGACGCAAAACTCCACAAAAACATTATGAAACGACTAAAAACAGATGAAAACACCACAAATACGTGATGAAACGACTAAAAACAGACGAAAACACCACAAATATGTGATGAAACGACTTAAAACAGACGCAAAACACCACAAACACATGACTAAACGACTAAAAACAGACGAAAACACCACAAAAACGTGATGAAACGACTAAAAACAGATGAAAACACCAAAAAAACCTGGCAAAACGACTACAAACAGACCAAGACTCCACAAAAACATGACAAAACAACTAAAAACAGACGCAAAACTCCACAAAAACATTATGAAACGACTAAAAACAGACGAAAAAAAAACACAAAATCATGAAAAAACGACTAAAAACTGATGAAAACACCACAAAACGTGATAAGACCACTAAAAACAGATGAAACACACCACAAAAACATGATGAAACGACTAAAAACAGATGAAAACACCACTAAAACGTAACAAAAATGACTAAAGACGGTTGAAAACACCACAGAAACGTGATAAAACAACTATAAACAAACGAAACACACCACAAAAACGTGATGAAACGACTAAAAACAGACGCAAGACACCGCAAAAAAGACTAAAAACAGATGAAAACACCACAAAAACGTGATGAAACCACTTAAAACAGATGAAAACACTACTAAACCGTGATGAAACAACTAAAAACAGAGGCAAAACTCAACAAAAACATGATGAAATGACTAAAAACAGATGAAAACACCACAAAAACGTGATGAACCGACTTAAAATAGATGAAAACACCACAAAAATGTGACAAAACGAATAAAAACAGATGAAAACACCACAAGAACATGACAAAACAACTAAAAACGGACGCAAAACTCCAGAAAAACATGATGAAACGACTAAAAACGGATGAAAAGGCCACAAATTCGTGTAAAAAATGACTAAAAACGGATGAAAATGCCACATAAACGTGATAAAACAACTATAAACAGACGAAACACACCACAAAAACGTGATGAAACGACTAAAAACAAACGCAAGACACCACAAAAACGACTAAAAACAGATGAAAACACCACAAAAACGTGATAAAACAACTAAAAACAGACGAAAAACACCACCAAAACGTGATGAAACGACTAAAAACTGATTAAAATACCACTAAAACGTGACAAAAGGACTAAAAACAGACGAAAACACCAACAAAAACGTGATGAAACGACTAAAAACAGACGAAAACACAACAAATACAGTATGTTATGAAACGACTTAAAACAGATGAAAACACCACAAAAACATGACAAAAATGACTAAAAACGGATGAAAACACCACATAAACGTGATAAAACAACTATAAACAGACGAAACACACCACAAAAACGTGATGAAACGACTAAAAACAAACGCAAGACACCACAAAAATGTGACAAAAAGACTAAAAACAGATGAAAACTACGCAAAAACGTGATGAAACGTCTAAAAACAGATTAAAATACCACAAAAACATGATAAAACAATTAAAAAAATACGAAAACACCACAAAAACGTGATGAAACGACCAAAAACAGACGCAAAACTCCACAAAGACATGATGAATAGACTAAAAACAGACGCAAAACTCCAAAGGAACATGACAAAACAGATGAAAACACCACTAAAACGTGACAAAACGATTAAAAACAGACGAAAACACCACAAAAACGTGATGAAACGACTAAAAACAGACGCAAAACTCCACAAAAACATGATGAATAGATTAAAAACAGACGCAAAACTCAAAAGGAACATGACAAAACGACTAAAAACAGATGAAAACACCACAAAAACATGACAAAACGACTAAAAACAGAGGCAAAACTCCACAAAAACGTGATGAAACGACTAAAAACAAACGCAAGACACCACAAAAACGACTAAAAACAGATGAAAACACCACAAAAACGTGATAAAACAACTAAAAACAGACGAAAAACACCACCAAAACGTGATGAAACGACTAAAAACTGATTAAAATACCACTAAAACGTGACAAAAGGACTAAAAACAGACGAAAACACCAACAAAAACGTGATGAAACGACTAAAAACAGACGAAAACACAACAAATACAGTATGTTATGAAACGACTTAAAACAGATGAAAACACCACAAAAACATGACAAAAATGACTAAAAACGGATGAAAACACCACATAAACGTGATAAAACAACTATAAACAGACGAAACACACCACAAAAACGTGATGAAACGACTAAAAACAAACGCAAGACACCACAAAAATGTGACAAAAAGACTAAAAACAGATGAAAACTACGCAAAAACGTGATGAAACGTCTAAAAACAGATTAAAATACCACAAAAACATGATAAAACAATTAAAAAAATACGAAAACACCACAAAAACGTGATGAAACGACCAAAAACAGACGCAAAACTCCACAAAGACATGATGAATAGACTAAAAACAGACGCAAAACTCCAAAGGAACATGACAAAACAGATGAAAACACCACTAAAACGTGACAAAACGATTAAAAACAGACGAAAACACCACAAAAACGTGATGAAACGACTAAAAACAGACGCAAAACTCCACAAAAACATGATGAATAGATTAAAAACAGACGCAAAACTCAAAAGGAACATGACAAAACGACTAAAAACAGATGAAAACACCACAAAAACATGACAAAACGACTAAAAACAGAGGCAAAACTCCACAAAAACGTTATAAAAACGACTAAACACGGATGAAAAAAACACAAAAACGTGATGAAACAACTAAAAACAGACGAAAACACCACAAAAACATTACAAAACGACTAAAAACGGGTGAAAGCACCATAAAAAAGTGACAAAACGACTAAAAACAGACGAAAACACCAAAAGACATGACAAAACGACTAAAAATAGACGCAAAACTCCACAAAAACATGATGAAACGACTAAAAACAGATGAAAACACAACAAAAACGTGATGAAACGACTAAAAACAGACAAAAACTCCACAAGAACATGACAAAACAACTAAAAACAGACGCAAAACTCCACAGAAACATGACGAAATGACTTAAAACAGATGAAAACATCACAAAAACGTGACAAAACAACATTAAAAACACGCAAAACTCCAAAAAAACATTATGAAACGTCTAAAAACGGATGAAAGCACCACAAAACGCGAGGAAACGACCAAAAAACAGACAAAAACACCACAAAAACATTACAAAACGACTAAAAACGGGTGAAAGCACCACAAAAAGGTGACAAAACGACCAAAAACAGACGAAAACACCACAAGAACATGACAAAACAACTAAAAACAGACGCAAAACTCCACAAAAACATGATGAAACGACTAAAAACAGATGAAAACACCACAAAAACGTGATGAAACCACCTAAAACAGATGAAAACACCACAAAACCGTGATGCAACAACTAAAAACAGATGCAGAACTCCACAAAAATGTGATGAAATGACTAAAAACAGATGAAAACACCACAAAACGTGATAAGACAACTAAAAACAGACGAAACACACCACAAAAACGTGATGAAACAACTAAAAACAGACGCAAGACACCGCAAAAAAAACTAAAAACAGATGAAAACACCACAAAAACGTGATGAAACCACTTAAACAGATGAAAACACCACAAAACCGTGATGAAACAACTAAAAACAGATGCAAAACTCAACAAAAACGTGATGAAACGACTAAAAACAGATGAAAACACCAAAAAAACCTGACAAAACGACTACAAACAGACCAAGACTCCACAAAAACATGACAAAACGACTAAAAACAGACGCAAAACTCCACAAAAACATTATGAAACGACTAAAAACAGACGCAAGACACCACAAAAATGTGACTAAAAGACTAAAAACAGATGAAAACTGCGCAAAAACGTGATGAAACGTCCAAAAACAGATTAAAACACCACAAAAACATGATAAAACAACTAAAAAAAGACGAAAACACCACAAAAACGTGATGAAACGACTAAAAACAGACGCAAAACTCCACAGAAACATGACAAAACGACTAAAAACTGTTTAAAATACCACTAAAACGTGACAGAACAACTAAAAACAGACGAAACACACCACAAAAACGTGATGAAACGACTAAAAACAGACGCAAGACACCGCAAAAAAAACTAAAAACAGATGAAAACACCACAAAAACGTGATGAAACCACTTAAAACAGATGAAAACACCACAAAACCGTGATGAAACAACTTAAAACAGATGCAAAACTCAACAAAAACGTGATGAAACGACTAAAAACAGATGAAAACACCAAAAAACCTGACAAAACGACTACAAACAGACCAAGACTCCACAAAAACATGACAAAACGACTAAAAACAGACGCAAAACTCCACAAAAACATTATGAAACGACTAAAAACAGACGCAAGACACCACAAAAATGTGACTAAAAGACTAAAAACAGATGAAAACTGCGCAAAAACGTGATGAAACGTCTAAAAACAGATTAAAACACCACAAAACCGTGACGAAACAACTACAAACAGACGCAAAACTCCACAAAAACATGATGAAACGACTAAAAACAGATGAAAACACCACAAAAACGTGATGAAACCACCTAAAACAGATGAAAACACCACAAAACCGTGATGCAACAACTAAAAACAGATGCAAAAATGTGATGAAATGACTAAAAACAGATGAAAACACCACAAAACGTGATAAGACAACTAAAAACAGACGAAACACACCACAAAAACGTGATGAAACGACTAAAAACAGACGCAAGACACCGCAAAAAAAACTAAAAACAGATGAAAACACCACAAAACCGTGACGAAACAACTAAAAACAGATGCAAAACTAAAAAAAAACGTGATGAAACGACTAAAAACAGATGAAAACACCAAAAAAACCTGACTAAACAACTACAAACAGACCAAGACTCCACAAAAACATGACAAAACGACTAAAAACAGATGAAAACTCCACAAAAACGTGATGATACGACTTAAAACAGATGAAAACATCACAAAAACGTGACAAAACAACATTAAACAGACGCAAAACTCCACAAAAACATTATGAAACGTCTAAAAACGGATGAAAGCACCACAAAACGCGAGGAAACGACCAAAAAACAGACGAAAACACCACAAAAACATTACAAAACGACTAAAAACGGGTGAAAGCACCACAAAAAGGTGACAAAACGACCAAAAACAGACGAAAACACCACAAGAACATGACAAAACAACTAAAAACAGACGCAAAGCTCCACAAAAACATGATGAAACGACTAAAAACAGATGAAAACACCACAAAAACGTGATGAAACCACCTAAAACAGATGAAAACACCACAAAACCGTGATGCAACAACTAAAAACAGATGCAAAACTCCACAAAAATGTGATGAAATGACTAAAAACAGATGAAAACACCACAAAACGTGATAAGACAACTAAAAACAGACGAAACACACCACAAAAACGTGATGAAACGACTAAAAACAGACGCAAGACACCGCAAAAAAAACTAAAAACAGATGAAAACACCACAAAAACGTGATGAAACCACTTAAAACAGATGAAAACACCACAAAACCGTGACGAAACAACTAAAAACAGATGCAAAACTCAAAAAAAACGTGATGAAACGACTAAAAACAGATGAAAACACCAAAAAAACCTGACTAAACGACTACAAACAGACCAAGACTCCACAAAAACATGACAAAACGACTAAAAACAGACGCAAAACTCCACAAAAACATTATGAAACGACTAAAAACAGACGCAAGACACCACAAAAATGTGACTAAAAGACTAAAAACAGATGAAAACTGCGCTAAAATGTGATGAAACGTCTAAAAACAGATTAAAACACCACAAAAACATGATAAAACAACTAAAAAAAGACGAAAACACCACAAAAACGTGATGAAACGACTAAAAACAGACGCAAAACTCCACAGAAACATGACAAAACGACTAAAAACTGTTTAAAATACCACTAAAACGTGACAGAACAACTAAAAACAGACGAACACACCAACAAAAACGTGATGAAACGACTAAAATCAGACGAAAACACCACAAATACGTTATGAAACGACTTAAAACAGATGAAAACACCACAAAAACATGACAAAAATGACTAAAAACAGATGGAAACACCACAAAAACGTGATGAAACGACTAAAAACAGATGAAAACACCACAAAAACATGACAAAAATGACTAAAAACAGATGAAAACACCACAAAAACGTGATGAAACGACTAAAAACAGACGCAAGACACCACAAAAATGTGACAAAAAGACTAAAAACAGATGAAAACTGCGCAAAAACGTGATGAAACGTCTAAAAACAGATTAAAACACCACAAAAACATGATAAAACAACTAAAAAAAGACGAAAACACCAAAAGACATGACAAAACGACTAAAAACAGACGCAAAACTCCACAAAAACATGATGAAACGACTAAAAACAGATGAAAACACAACAAAAACGTGATGAAACGACTAAAAACAGACAAAAACACCACAAGAACATGACAAAACAACCAAAAACAGACGCAAAACTCCACAGAAACATGACGAAACGACTAAAAACAGATGAAAAAAACACAAAAATGTGATAAAACGACTTAAAGCAGACGCAAAACTCCACAAAACCGTGATGCAACAACTAAAAACAGATGCAAAACTCCACAAAAATGTGATGAAATGACTAAAAACAGATGAAAACACCACAAAACGTGATAAGACAACTAAAAACAGACGAAACACACCACAAAAACGTGATGAAACGACTAAAAACAGACGCAAGACACCGCAAAAAAAACTAAAAACAGATGAAAACACCACAAAAACGTGATGAAACCACTTAAAACAGATGAAAACACCACAAAACCGTGACGAAACAACTAAAAACAGACGCAAAACTCCACAAAAACATTATGAAACGACTAAAAACAGACGCAAAAAACACAAAAATGTGATAAAACGACTTAAAGCAGACGCAAAACTCCACAAAAACGTGATGATACGACTTAAAACAGATGAAAACATCACAAAAACGTGACAAAACAACATTAAACAGACGCAAAACTCCACAAAAACATTATGAAACGTCTAAAAACGGATGAAAGCACCACAAAACGCGAGGAAACGACCAAAAAACAGACGAAAACACCACAAAAACATTACAAAACGACTAAAAACGGGTGAAAGCACCACAAAAAGGTGACAAAACGACCAAAAACAGACGAAAACACCACAAGAACATGACAAAACAACTAAAAACAGACGCAAAACTCCACAAAAACATGATGAAACGACTAAAAACAGATGAAAACACCACAAAAACGTGATGAAACCACCTAAAACAGATGAAAACACCACAAAACCGTGATGCAACAACTAAAAACAGATGCAAAACTCCACAAAAATGTGATGAAATGACTAAAAACAGATGAAAACACCACAAAACGTGATAAGACAACTAAAAACAGACGAAACACACCACAAAAACGTGATGAAACGACTAAAAACAGACGCAAGACACCGCAAAAAAAACTAAAAACAGATGAAAACACCACAAAAACGTGATGAAACCACTTAAAACAGATGAAAACACCACAAAACCGTGACGAAACAACTAAAAACAGGCGCAAAACTCCACAAAAACATGATGAAACGACTAAAAACAGATGAAAACACCAAAAAAACCTGACTAAACGACTACAAACAGACCAAGACTCCACAAAAACATGACAAAACGACTAAAAACAGACGCAAAACTCCACAAAAACATTATGAAACGACTAAAAACAGACGCAAGACACCACAAAAATGTGACTAAAAGACTAAAAACAGATGAAAACTGCGCAAAAACGTGATGAAACGTCTAAAAACAGATTAAAACACCAGAAAAACATGATAAAACAACTAAAAAAAGACGAAAACACCACAAAAACGTAATGAAACGACTAAAAACAGACGCAAAACTCCACAGAAACATGACAAAACGACTAAAAACTGTTTAAAATACCACTAAAACGTGACAGAACAACTAAAAACAGACGAACACACCAACAAAAACGTGATGAAACGACTAAAATCAGACGAAAACACCACAAATACGTTATGAAACGACTTAAAACAGATGAAAACACCACAAAAACATGACAAAAATGACTAAAAACAGATGGAAACACCACAAAAACGTGATGAAACGACTAAAAACAGATGAAAACACCACAAAAACATGACAAAAATGACTAAAAACAGATGAAAACACCACAAAAACGTGATGAAACGACTAAAAACAGATGAAAACACCACAAAAACATGACAAAAATGACTAAAAACAGATGAAAACACCACAAAAACGTGATGAAACGACTAAAAACAGATGATAACTCCACAAAACATGATGAAACGACTGAAAACAGACGCAAAACTCCACAAAAACATGAAAAAACGACTAAAAACAAATGAAAACACCACAAAAAAATGACAAAACAACTAAAAACATATCAAAACACCACAAAAACGTGATAAAACGACTAAAAACAGACGAAAACACCACAAATATGTGATGAAATGACTTAAAACAGACGCAAAACACCACAAACATGACTAAACGACTAAAAACAGACGAAAACACCACAAAAACGTGATGAAACGACTAGAAACAGACGCAAAATTCCACAGAAACATGACAAAACGACTAAAAACTGATTAAAATACCACTAAAACGTGACAAAAGGACTAAAAACAGACGAAAACACCAACAAAAACGTGATGAAACGACTAAAATCAGACGAAAACACAACAAATATGTTATGAAACGACTAAAAACAGATGAAAACACCACAAAAACATGACAAAAATGACTGAAAACAGATGAAAACACCACAAAAACGTGATGAAACGACTAAAACCAGATGAAAACACCACAAAACGTGATAAGACAACTAAAAACAGACAAAACACACCACAAAAACGCGATGAAACGACTAAAAACAGACGCAAGACACCGCAAAAAAAACTAAAAACAGATGAAAACACCACAAAATCGTGATGAAACCACTTAAAACAGATGAAAACACCACAAAACCGTGATGAAACAACTAAAAACAGATGCAAAACTCAACAAAAACGTGATGAAACGACTAAAAACAGAGGAAAACACCAAAAAAACCTGGCAAACCGACTACAAACAGACCAAGACTCCACAAAACATGACAAAACGACTAAAAACAGACGCAAAACTCCACAAAAACATTATGAAACGACTAAAAACAGATGAAAACACCACAAATACGTGATGAAACGACTAAAACTGATGAAAACACCACAAAAACATGACAAAAATGACTAAAAACGGATGAAAAACCACAAAAACGTGATGAAACGACTAAAAACAGATGATAACTCCACAAAACATGGTGAAACGACTGAAAACAGACGCAAAACTCCACAAAAACATGACACAACGACTAAAAACAAATGAAAACACTACAAAAAAATGACAAAACAACTAAAAACATATCAAAACACCACAAAAACGTGATAAAACGACTAAAAACAGACGAAAACACCATAAATATGTGATGAAACGACTTAAAACAGACGCAAAACACCACAAACACATGACTAAACGACTAAAAACAGACGAAAACACCACAAAAACGTGATGAAACGACTAAAAAAAGACGAAAAATTCCACAAAAACATGACAAAACGACTAAAAACTGTTTGAATACCACTAAAGCGTGACAAAACGACTAAAAACAGACGAAAACACCAACAAAAACGTGATGAAACGACTAAAATCAGACGAAAACACAACAAATATGTTATGAAACGACTTAAAACAGATGAAAACACCACAAAAACGTGATAAAACGACTAAAAACAGACGAAAACACCACAAATATGTGATGAAATGACTTAAAACAGACGCAAAACACCACAAACATGACTAAACGACTAAAAACAGACGAAAACACCACAAAAACGTGATGAAACGACTAGAAACAGACGCAAAATTCCACAGAAACATGACAAAACGACTAAAAACTGATTAAAATACCACTAAAACGTGACAAAAGGACTAAAAACAGACGAAAACACCAACAAAAACGTGATGAAACGACTAAAATCAGACGAAAACACAACAAATATGTTATGAAACGACTTAAAACAGATGAAAACACCACAAAAACATGACAAAAATGACTGAAAACAGATGAAAACACCACAAAAACGTGATGAAACGACTAAAAACAGATGAAAACACCACAAAACGTGATAAGACAACTAAAAACAGACAAAACACACCACAAAAACGCGATGAAACGACTAAGAACAGACGCAAGACACCGCAAAAAAAACTAAAAACAGATGAAAACACCACAAAATCGTGATGAAACCACTTAAAACAGATGAAAACACCACAAAACCGTGATGAAACAACTAAAAACAGATGCAAAACTCAACAAAAACGTGATGAAACGACTAAAAACAGAGGAAAACACTAAAAAACCTGGCAAACCGACTACAAACAGACCAAGACTCCACAAAACATGACAAAACGACTAAAAACAGACGCAAAACTCCACAAAAACATTATGAAACGACTAAAAACAGATGAAAACACCACAAATACGTGATGAAACGACTAAAACTGATGAAAACACCACAAAAACATGACAAAAATGACTAAAAACGGATGAAAAACCACAAAAACGTGATGAAACGACTAAAAACAGATGATAACTCCACAAAACATGGTGAAACGACTGAAAACAGACGCAAAACTCCACAAAAACATGACACAACGACTAAAAACAAATGAAAACACTACAAAAAAATGACAAAACAACTAAAAACATATCAAAACACCACAAAAACGTGATAAAACGACTAAAAACAGACGAAAACACCATAAATATGTGATGAAACGACTTAAAACAGACGCAAAACACCACAAACACATGACTAAACGACTAAAAACAGACGAAAACACCACAAAAACGTGATGAAACGACTAAAAAAAAGACGAAAAATTCCACAAAAACATGACAAAACGACTAAAAACTGTTTGAATACCACTAAAGCGTGACAAAACGACTAAAAACAGACGAAAACACCAACAAAAACGTGATGAAACAACTAAAATCAGACGAAAACACAACAAATATGTTATGAAACGACTTAAAACAGATGAAAACACCACAAAAACATGACAAAAATGACTAAAAACAGATGAAAACACCACAAAAACGTGATGAAACGACTAAAAACAGATGAAAACACCACAAAACGTGATAAGACAACTAAAAACAGACGGAACACACCACAAAAACGCGATGAAACAACTAAAAACAGACGCAAGACACCGCAAAAAAAACTAAAAACAGATGAAAACACCAAAAAATCGTGATGAAACCACTTAAAACAGATGAAAACACCACAAAACCGTGATGAAACAACTAAAAACAGATGCAAAACTCAACAAAAACGTGATGAAACGACTAAAAACAGATGAAAACACCAAAAAAACCTGGCAAAACGACTACAAACAGACCAAGACTCCACAAAAACATGACAAAACGACTAAAAACAGACGCAAAACTCCACAAAAACATTATGAAACGACTAAAAACAGATGAAAACACCACAAATGAAAAAATGAAAAAAACACAAAAACATGACAAAAATGACTAAAACTAGATGAAAACACCACAAAAAGGTGACAAAAACGACTAAAAACAGATGAAAACACCACAAAAACGTGACAAAATGACCAAAAAAAGATCAAAACACCACAAAAATATGATCAAACAACTAAAAAAAGACGAAAACACCACAAAACATGATGAAATGACTGAAAACACACGCAAAACTCCACAAAAACATGACAAAACGACTAAAAACAGACGCATGACACCGCAAAAAAAACTAAAAACAGATGAAAACACCACAACAACGTGATGAAACCACTTAAAACAGATGAAAACACCAAAAAAACCTGGCAAAACGACTACAAACAGACCAAGACTCCACAAAAACATGACAAAACGACTAAAAACAGACGCAAAACTCCACAAAAACATTATGAAACGACTAAAAACAGATGAAAACACCACAAATACGTGATGAAACGACTAAAATCAGACGAAAAAACCCCACAAAAACATGAAAAAACGACTAAAAACTGATGAAAAAAACACAAAAACATGACAAAAATGACTAAAAGTAGATGAAAACACCACAAAAAGGTGACAAAAACGACTAAAAACAGATGAAAACACCACAAAAACGTGACAAAATGACCAAAAAAAGATCAAAACACCACAAAAATATGATCAAACAACTAAAAAAAGACGAAAACACCACAAAACATGATGAAACGACTGAAAACACACGCAAAACTCCACAAAAACATGACAAAACGACTAAAAACAGACGCATGACACCGCAAAAAAAACTAAAAACAGATGAAAACACCACAACAACGTGATGAAACCACTTAAAACAGATGAAAACACCACAAAACCGTGAGGAAACAACTAAAAACAGATGCAAAACTCAACAAAAACGTGATGAAACGACTAAAAACAGTTGAAAACACCACAAAACGTGAAAAGACAACTAAAAACAGTCGAAACACACCACAAAAACGTGGTGAAACGACTAAAACTGATTAAAACACCACAAAAACATGACAAAAATGACTAAAAACGGATGAAAACACCACAAAAACTTGATGAAACGACTAAAAACAGATAACTCCACAAAACATGATGAAACGACTGAAAACAGACGCAAAACTCCACAAAAACATGACAAAACGACTAAAAACAAATGAAAACACCACAAAAAAATGACAAAACAACTAAAAACATATTAAAACACCACAAAAACGTGATAAAACGATTAAAAACAGATGAAAACACCACAAAAACATGACAAAAATGACTAAAAACAGATGAAAACACCACAAAAACGTGATGAAACGACTAAAAACAGACGCAAGACACCACTGTTGTATATTGTATATAGTATACTGTTGTATATTGTATATAGTATATTTTCTATTCTTATTTTTTATTTTTATCTTCTATTTTATTTTTAATTATCTTTGTTTACCTTATGTAAACTAAGGGTCTGTGTTGTCTGTGTCTGTGTTGTAAGCTACTGCTCACGTGAATTTCCCCGCTGTGGGATCAATAAAGTCTATTCTATTCTATTCTATTCTACAAAAATGTGACAAAAAGACTAAAAACAGATGAAAACTGCGCAAAAACGTGATGAAACGTCTAAAAACAGATTAAAACACCACAAAAACATGATAAAACAACTAAAAAAAGACGAAAACACCACAAAAACGTGATGAAACGACTAAAAACAGATGCAAAACTCCACAAAAACATGATGAATAGACTAAAAACAGACGCAAAACTCCAAAGGAACATGACAAAACGACTAAAAACAGATGAAAACACCACTTTGACGTGACAAAACGATTAAAAACAGACAACACCACAAAAACCTGACAAAACGACTAAAAACAGACGCAAAACTCCACAAAAACATTATAAAAACGACTAAACACGGATGAAAACACCACAAAAACGTGATGAAACGACTAAAAACAGATGAAAACACCACCAAAAACATGACAAAACGACTAAAAACGGATGAAAACACCACAAAAACATGACAAAACGACCAAAAAAAGATCAAAACACCACAAAAATTTGATAAAAAACAAATGAAAACAGACGAAAAACACCACAAAAAAGTGATGAAGCGACTAAAAACAGACGCAAAACTCCACAAAACATGATGAAACGACTGAAAACAGAAGCAAAACTCCACAAAAACATGACAAAACGACTAATAACAAATGAAAACACCACAAAAACATGACAAAACAACTAAAAACATATCAAACACCACAAAAACGTGATGAAACGACTAAAAACAGAAGAAAACACCACAAATATGTGATGAAACGACTTAAAACAGACGCAAAACACCACAAAAACATGGCAAAACGACTTAAAACAGACGAAAACACCACAAAAACGTGATGAAACGACTAAAAAAAGACGAAAAATTCCACAAAAACATGACAAAACGACTAAAAACTGTTTGAATACCACTAAAACGTGACAAAACGACTAAAAACAGACGAAAACACCAACAAAAACGTGATGAAACGACTAAAATCAGACGAAAACACAACAAATATGTTATGAAACGACTTAAAACAGATGAAAACACCACAAAAACATGACAAAAATGAATAAAAACAGATGAAAACACCACAAAAACGTGATGAAACGACTAAAAACAGATGAAAACACCACAAAACGTGATAAGACAACTAAAAACAGACGGAACACACCACAAAAACGCGATGAAACAACTAAAAACAGACGCAAGACACCGCAAAAAAAACTAAAAACAGATGAAAACACCACAAAATCGTGATGAAACCACTTAAAACAGATGAAAACACCACAAAACCGTGATGAAACAACTAAAAACAGATGCAAAACTCAAGCAAAACGTGATGAAACGACTAAAAACAGATGAAAACACCAAAAAAACCTGGCAAAACGACTACAAACAGACCAAGACTCCACAAAAATATGACAAAACGACTAAAAACAGACGCAAAACTCCACAAAAACATTATGAAACGACTAAAAACAGATGAAAACACCACAAATACGTGATGAAACGACTAAAAACAGATGAAAAAACCCCACAAAAACATGAAAAAACGACTAAAAACTGATGAAAACACCACAAAAACGTGACAAAAATGACTAAAAGTAGATGAAAACACCACAAAAAGGTGACAAAAAAGACTAAAAACAGATGAAAAATAAAATACCACTAAAACGTGACAAAAGGACTAAAAACAGTTGAAAACACCAACAAAAACGTGATGAAACGACTAAAAACAGATGAAAACACCACAAAACGTGATAAGACCACAAAAAACAGACGAAACACACCACAAAAACGTGATGAAACCACTTAAAACAGATGAAAACACTTCTAAACCGTGATGAAACAACTTAAAACAGAGGCAAAACTCAACAAAAACGTGATGAAACGACTAAAAACAGATGAAAACACCACAAAAACGTGATGAACCGACTTAAAATAGATGAAAACACCACAAAAACGTGATGAAACGACTCAAAACAGACGCAAAACTCCACAAAGACATGATGAATAGACTAAAAACAGACGCAAAACTCCAAAGGAACATGACAAAAACATGTGAAATCACCACAAAACGTGATAAGACAACTAAAAACAGACGAAACACACCACAAAAACGTGATGAAACGACTAAAAACAGATGAAAACACCACAAAAACGTGACAAAAATGATTAAAGACGGATGAAAACACCACAAAAACGTGATAAAACATCTATAAACAAACGAAACACACCACAAAAACATGATGAAACGACTAAAAACAGACGCAAGACACCGCAAAAAAAACTAAAAACCGATGAAAACACCACAAAAACGTGATGAAACCTCTTAAAACAGATGAAAACACCACAAAACCGTGATGAAACAACTAAAAACAGATGCAAAACTCAACAAAAACG
Source organism: Echiichthys vipera (assembly GCF_963691815.1). NCBI lineage: Eukaryota > Metazoa > Chordata > Actinopteri > Perciformes > Trachinidae > Echiichthys > Echiichthys vipera. The sequence continues at coordinate 35,229,669 of NC_139831.1, forward strand.
TGATGAAACGACTAAAAACTGATGAAAACACCACAAAACCGTGATGAAACAACTAAAAACCGATGAAAACACCACAAAAACGTGATGAAACCTCTTAAAACAGATGAAAACACCACAAAACCGTGATGAAACAACTAAAAACAGATGCAAAACTCAACAAAAACGTGATGAAACGACTAAAAACTGATGAAAACACCACAAAAATATGATAAAACAGACAAAAACACCAACAAAAACGTGATGAAACGACTAAAATCAGACGAAAACACCACAAATATGTTATGAAACGACTTAAAACAGATGAAAACACCACAAATACATGACAAAAATGACTAAAAACAGATGAAAACACCACAAAAACGTGATGAAACGACTAAAAACAGATGAAAACACCACAAAACGTGATAAGACAACTAAGAACAGACGAAACACACTACAAAAACGTGATGAAACGACTAAAAACAGATGAAAACACCACAAAAACGTGACAAAAATGATTAAAGACGGATGAAAACACCACAAAAACGTGATAAAACAACTATAAACAGACGAAACACACCACAAAAACATGATGAAACGACTAAAAACAGACGCAAGACACCGCAAAGAAAACTAAAAACAGATGAAAACACCACAAAAACGTGATGAAACCACTTAAAACAGATGAAAACACCACAAAAACGTGATGAACCGACTTAAAAGAGATGAAAACACCACAAAAATGTGACAAAACGACTAAAAACATATCAAAACACCACAAAAACGTGATGAAACGACTAAAAACAGACGAAAACACCACAAATATGAGATGAAACGACTTAAAACAGACGCAAAACACCACAAAAACATGGCAAAACGACTAAAAACAGACGAAAACACCACAAAAACGTGATGAAACGACTAACAACAGACGACAAATTCCACAGAAAAAAGAACGAAACGACTAAAAACTGTTTAAAATACCACTAAAACGTGACAAAACGACTAAAAACAGACGAAAACACCAACAAAAACGTGATGAAACGACTAAAATCAGACAAAAACACCACAAATACGTTATGAAACGACTAAAAACAGATGAAAACACCACAAAAACGTGATGAAACGACTAAAAACAGATGAAAACACCACAAAACGTGATAAGACAACTAAAAACAGACGGAACACACCACAAAAACGCGATGAAACAACTAAAAACAGACGCAAGACACCGCAAAAAAACTAAAAACAGATGAAAACACCACAAAATCGTGATGAAACCACTTAAAACAGATGAAAACACCACAAAACCGTGATGAAACAACTAAAAACAGATGCAAAACTCAACAAAAACGTGATGAAACGACTAAAAACAGATGAAAACACCACAAATACATGACAAAAATGACTAAAAACAGATGAAAACACCACAAAAACGTGATGAAACGACTAAAAACAGATGAAAACACCACAAAAAAGTGACAAAAATGATTAAAGACGGATGAAAACACCACAAAAACGTGATAAAACAACTATAAACAGACGAAACACACCACAAAAACATGATGAAACGACTAAAAACTGACGCAAGACGCCGCAAAGAAAACTAAAAACAGATGAAAACACCACAAAAACGTGATGAACCGACTTAAAAGAGATGAAAACACCACAAAAATGTGACAAAACGACTAAAAACATATCAAAACACCACAAAAACGTGATGAAACGACTAAAAACAGACGAAAACACCACAAATATGAGATGAAACGACTTAAAACAGACGCAAAACACCACAAAAACATGGCAAAACGACTAAAAACAAACGAAAACACCACAAAAACGTGATGAAACGACTAACAACAGACGACAAATTCCACAGAAACATGACGAAACGACTAAAAACTGTTTAAAATACCACTAAAACGTGACAAAACGACTAAAAACAGACGAAAACACCAACAAAAACGTGATGAAACGACTAAAATCAGACAAAAACACCACAAATACGTTATGAAACGACTTAAAACAGATGAAAACACCACAAATACATGACAAAAAGACTAAAAATTGACGAAACACCACAAAAACGTGATGAAACGACTAAAAACAGATGAAACACACCACAAAAACGTGATGAAACGACTAAAAACTGATGAAAACACCACAAAAACGTGACAAAAATGACTAAAAACGGATGAAAACACCACAAAAACGTGATAAAACAACTATAAACAGACGAAACACCACAAAATCGTGATGAAACCACTTAAAACAGATGAAAACACCACAAAACCGTGATGAAACAACTAAAAACAGCTGCAAAACTCAACAAAAACGTGATGAAACGACTAAAAACAGATGAAAACACCAAAAAAACCTTGCAAAACGACTACAAACAGACCAAGACTCCACAAAAACATGACAAAACGACTAAAAACAGACGCAAAACTCCACAAAAACATTATGAAACGACTAAAAACAGATGAAAACACCACAAATACGTGATGAAACGACTAAAAACAGACGAAAAAACCCAACAAAAACATGAAAAAACGACTAAAAACTGATGAAAACACCACAAAAACGTGACAAAAATGACTAAAAGTAGATGAAAACACCACAAAAACGTGACAAAACGACCAACCAAAGATCAAAACTAAAAATATGATAAAACAACTAAAAACAGACGAAAACACCAGAAATATGTGATGAAACGACTTAAAACAGAGACAAAACACCACAAAAACATGACAAAATGACTAACAACAGATGAAAACACCACAAATATGATGAAACGACTTAAAACAGATGAATTACCACAAAAACATGACAAAAATGACTAGAAACAGATGAAAACACCACAAAAACGTGATAAAACAACTATAAACAGACGAAACACACCACAAAAACGTGATGAAACGGCTAAAACAGACGCAAGACACCACAAAAACGACTAAAAACAGATGAAACCACCACAAAAACGTAATGAAACCACTTAAAACAGATGAAAACACCACAAAACCGTGATGAAACAACTAAAAACAGATGCAAAACTCAACAAAAACGTGATGAAACAACTAAAAACAGATGCAAAACTCAACAAAAACGTGATGAAACGACTAAAAACAGTTGAAAACACCACAAAAACGTGATAAAGAAACTAAAAACAGACGAAACACAACACAAAAACGTGATGAAACGACTAAAAACAGAAGCAAGACACCACAAAAATGTGACAAAAAGACTAAAAACAGATATAAACTGCTCAAAAACGTGATGAAACGTCTAAAAACAGATGAAAACACCACAAAAACGTGATAAAACATCTATAAACAGACGAAACACACCACAAAAACATGATGAAACGACTAAAAACAGACGCAAGACACCGCAAAAAAAACTAAAAACAGATGAAAACACCACAAAAACGTGATGAAACCTCTTAAAACAGATGAAAACACCACAAAACCGTGATGAAACAACTAAAAACAGATGCAAAACTCAACAAAAACGTGATGAAACGACTAAAAACAGACGCAAAACTCCACAAAACGTGATGAAACGACTAAAAACAGACGCAAAACTCCACAAAACATGATGAAACGACTGAAAATACACGCAAAACTCCACAAAAACATGACAAAACGACTAAAAACAGACGCAAGACACCGCAAAAAAAACTAAAAACAGATGAAAACACCACAAAAACTTGATGAAACCACTTAAAACAGATGAAAACACCACAAAACGTGATAAGACAACTAAGAACAGACGAAACACACTACAAAAACGTGATGAAACGACTAAAAACAGATGAAAACACCACAAAAACGTGACAAAAATGATTAAAGACGGATGAAAACACCACAAAAACGTGATAAAACAACTATAAACAGACGAAACACACCACAAAAACATGATGAAACGACAAAAAACAGACGCAAGACACCGCAAAAACGTTTAAAAACAGATGAAAACACTACAAAAACGTGATGAAACGACAAAAAACAGATGAAAACACCACTAAACCGTGATGAAACAACTAAAAACAGAGGCAAAACTCAACAAAAACATAATGAAACGACTAAAAACATATCAAAACACCACAAAAACGTGATGAAACGACTAAAAACAGACGAAAACACCACAAATATGAGATGAAACGACTTAAAACAGACGCAAAACACCACAAAAACATGGCAAAACGACTAAAAACAGACGAAAACACCACAAAAACGTGATGAAACGACTAACAACAGACGACAAATTCCACAGAAGCATGACGAAACGACTAAAAACTGTTTAAAATACCACTAAAACGTGACAAAACGACTAAAAACAGACGAAAACACCAACAAAAACGTGATGAAACAACTAAAATCAGACAAAAACACCACAAATACGTTATGAAACGACTTAAAACAGATGAAAACACCACAAATACATGACAAAAAGACTAAAAATTGACGAAACACCACAAAAACGTGATGAAACGACTAAAAACAGATGAAAACACCACAAAACGTGATAAGCCAACTAAAAACAGACGAAACACACCACAAAAACGTGATGAAACGACTAAAAAATGATGAAAACACCACAAAAACGTGACAAAAATGACTAAAAACGGATGAAAACACCACAAAAACGTGATAAAACAACTATAAACAGACGAAACACCACAAAAATGTGATGAAACGACTAAAAACAGACGCAAGACACCGCAAAAACGACTAAAAACAGATGAAAACACCACAAAAACGTGATGAAACGACAAAAAACAGATGAAAACACCACTAAACCGTGATGAAACAACTAAAAACAGAGGCAAAACTCAACAAAAACATGATGAAACGACTAAAAACATATCAAAACACCACAAAAACGTGATGAAACGACTAAAAACAGACGAAAACACCACAAATATGAGATGAAACGACTTAAAACAGACGCAAAACACCACAAAAACATGGAAAAACGACTAAAAACAGACGAAAACACCACAAAAACGTGATGAAACGACTAACAACAGACGACAAATTCCACAGAAGCATGACGAAACGACTAAAAACTGTTTAAAATACCACTAAAACGTGACAAAACGACTAAAAACAGACGAAAACACCAACAAAAACGTGATGAAACAACTAAAATCAGACAAAAACACCACAAATACGTTATGAAACGACTTAAAACAGATGAAAACACCACAAATACATGACAAAAAGACTAAAAATTGACGAAACACCACAAAAACGTGATGAAACGACTAAAAACAGATGAAAACACCACAAAACGTGAAAAGACAACTAAAAACAGACGAAACACACCACAAAAACGTGAAGGAATGACTAAAAAATGATGAAAACACCACAAAAACGTGACAAAAATGACTAAAAACGGATGAAAACCCCACAAAAACGTGATAAAACAACTATAAACAGACGAAACACCACAAAAATGTGATGAAACGACTAAAAACAGACGCAAGACACCGCAAAAACGACTAAAAACAGATGAAAACACCACAAAAACGTGATGAAACAACAAAAAACAGATGAAAACACCACAAAACCGTGATGAAACAACTAAAAACAGATGCAAAACTCAACAAAAACCTGATGAAACGACTAAAAACAGTTGAAAACACCACAAAAACGTGATAAAGAAACTAAAAACAGACGAAACACAACACAAAAACGTGATGAAACGACTAAAAACAGAAGCAAGACATCACAAAAATGTGACAAAAAGACTAAAAACAGATATAAACTGCTCAAAAACGTGATGAAACGTCTAAAAACAGATGAAAACACCACAAAAACATGATAAAACATCTATAAACAGACGAAACACACCACAAAAACATGATGAAACGACTAAAAACAGACGCAAGACACCGCAAAAAAACTAAAAACAGATGAAAACACCACAAAAACGTGATGAAACCTCTTAAAACAGATGAAAACACCACAAAACCGTGATGAAACAACTAAAAACAGATGCAAAACTCAACAAAAACGTGATGAAACGACTAAAAACAGACGCAAAACTCCACAAAACATGATGAAACGACTGAAAATACACGCAAAACTCCACAAAAACATGACAAAACGACTAAAAACAGACGCAAGACACCGCAAAAAAAACTAAAAACAGATGAAAACACCAAAAAAACGTGATGAAACCACTTAAAACAGATGAAAACACTACAAAACCGTGATGAAACAACTAAAAACAGATGCAAAACTCAACAAAAACGTGATGAAACGACTAAAAACTGATGAAAACACCACAAAAATATGATAAAACAGACAAAAACACCAACAAAAACGTGATGAAACGACTAAAATCAGACGAAAACACCACAAATATGTTATGAAACGACTTAAAACAGATGAAAACACCACAAATACATGACTAAAATGACTAAAAACAGATGAAAACGCCACAAAAACGTGATGAAACGACTAAAAACAGATGAAAACACCACAAAACGTGATAAGACAACTAAGAACAGACAAAACACACTACAAAAACGTGATGAAACGACTAAAAACAGATGAAAACACCACAAAAACGTGACAAAAATGATTAAAGACGGATGAAAACACCACAAAAACGTGATAAAACAACTATAAACAGACGAAACACACCACAAAAACATGATGAAACGACTAAAAACAGACGCAAGACACCGCAAAGAAAACTAAAAACAGATGAAAACACCACAAAAACGTGATGAAACCACTTAAAACAGATGAAAACACCACAAAAACGTGATGAACCGACTTAAAAGAGATGAAAACACCACAAAAATGTGACAAAACGACTAAAAACATATCAAAACACCACAAAAACGTGATGAAACGACTAAAAACAGACGAAAACACCACAAATATGAGATGAAACGACTTAAAACAGACGCAAAACACCACAAAAACATGGCAAAACGACTAAAAACAGACGAAAACATCACAAAAACGTGATGAAACGACTAACAACAGACGACAAAATCTACAGAAACATGACGAAACGACTAAAAACTGTTTAAAATACCACTAAAACGTGACAAAACGACTAAAAACAGACGAAAACACCAACAAAAAGGTGATGAAACGACTAAAATCAGACAAAAACACCACAAATACGTTATGAAACGACTTAAAACAGATGAAAACACCACAAATACATGACATAAAGACTAAAAATTGACGAAACACCACAAAAACGTGATGAAACGACTAAAAACAGATGAAAACACCACAAAACGTGATAAGACAACTAAAAACAGACGAAAAACAGCACAAAAACGTGATGAAACGACTAAAAACTGATGAAAACACCACAAAAACGTGACAAAAATGACTAAAAACGGATGAAAACACCACAAAAACGTGATAAAACAACTATAAACAGACGAAACACCACAAAAATGTGATGAAACGACTAAAAACAGACGCAAGACACCGCAAAAACGACTAAAAACAGATGAAAACACCACAAAAACGTGATGAAACGACAAAAAACAGATGAAAACACCACTAAACCGTGATGAAACGACAAAAAACAGATGAAAACACCACTAAACCGTGATGAAACAACTAAAAACAGAGGCAAAACTCAACAAAAACGTGATGAAACGACTAAAAACAGATGAAAACACCAAAAAAACCTGACAAAACGACTACAAATAGACCAAGACTCCACAAAAACATGACAAAACGACTAAAAACAGACGCAAAACTCCACAAAAACATTATGAAACGACTATAAAAAGATGAAAACACCAAAAATACGTGATGAAACGACTAAAAACAGACGAAAAAACCCCATAAAAACATGAAAAAACGAATAAAAAACTGATGAAAACACCACAAAAACGTGACAAAAACGACTAAAAGTAGATGAAAACACCACAAAAAGGTGACAAAAAGACTAAAAACAGATGAAAACACCACAAAAACGTGACAAAACGACCAACCAAGGATCAAAACTAAAAATATGATAAAACAACTAAAAACAGACGAAAACACCAGAAATATGTGATGAAACGACTAAAAACAGACGAAAACACCACAAATATGTGACAAAAATGACTAAAAACAGATGAAAACACCACAAAAACGTGATGAAACGACTAAAAACAGACGAAAACACCACAAATATGAGATGAAACGACTTAAAACAGACGCAAAACACCACAAAAACATGGCAAAACGACTAAAAACAGACGAAAACACCACAAAAACGTGATGAAACGACTAACAACAGACGACAAATTCCACAGAAACATGACGAAACGACTAAAAACTGTTTAAAATACAACTAAAACGTGACAAAACGACTAAAAACAGACGAAAACACCAACAAAAACGTGATGAAACGACTAAAATCAGACAAAAACACCACAAATACGTTATGAAACAACTTAAAACAGATGAAAACACCACAAATACATGACAAAAAGACTAAAAATTGACGAAACACCACAAAAACGTGATGAAACGACTAAAAACAGATGAAAACACCACAAAACATGAAAAGACAACTAAAAACAGACGAAACACACCACAAAAACGTGATGAAACGACTAAAAAATGATGAAAACACCACAAAAACGTGACAAAAATGACTAAAAACGGATGAAAACACCACAAAAACGTGATAAAACAACTATAAACAGACGAAACACCACAAAAATGTGATGAAACGACTAAAAACAGACGCAAGACACCGCAAAAACGACTAAAAACAGATGAAAACACCACAAAAACGTGATGAAACGACAAAAAACAGATGAAAACACCACTAAACCGTGATGAAACGACTAAAAACTGATGAAAACACCAAAAAAACCTGACAAAACAACTACTAATAGACCAAGACTCCACAAAAACATGACAAAACGACTAAAAACAGACGCAAAACTCCACAAAAACATTATGAAACGACTAAAAAAAGATGAAAACACCACAAATACGTGATGAAACGACTAAAAACAGACGAAAAAAACCCACAAAAACATGAAAAAACGACTAAAAACTGATGAAAACACCACAAAAACGTGACAAAAACGACTAAAAGTAGATGAAAACACCACAAAAAGGTGACAAAACGACTAAAAACTGATTAAAATAGCACTAAAACGTGACAAAACGACTAAAGCAGACGAAAACATCAACAAAAACATGATGAAACGACTAACAACAGATGAAAACACCACAAATATGATGAAACGACTTAAAACAGATAAATTACCACAAAAACATGACAAAAATGACTAGAAACAGATGAAAACACCACAAAAACGTGATAAAACAACTATAAACAGACGAAACACACCACAAAAACGTGATGAAACGGCTAAAAACAGACGCAAGACACCACAAAAACGACTAAAAACAGATGAAAACACCAAAAAAAAGGTAATGAAACCACTTAAAACAGATGAAAACACCACAAAACCGTGATGAAACAACTAAAAACAGATGCAAAACTCAACAAAAACGTGATGAAACGACTAAAAACACACGCAAAACTCCACAAAAAAATGATGAAACGACTAAAAAAAGACGCAAAACTCCACAGAAACATGACAAATCGACTAAAAACAGATGAAAACACCACTAAAACGTGACAAAACGATTAAAAAAAGGCAACACCACAAAAACTTGAGAAAACGACTAAAAACAGACACAAAATTCCACAAAAACATTATGAAACGTCTAAAAACAGATGAAAACACCACAAAAACGTGATGAAACGACTAAAAACAGACGCAAAGCTCCATAAAACAATGCAAAACGACTAAAAACAGATGAAAACACCACTAAAGCGTGACAAAACGATTAAAAACAGGCAACACCACAAAAACCTGAAAAAACTACTAAATACAGACGCAAAACACCACAAAAACATTATGAAACGACTAAAAACAGATGAAAACACCACAAAAACGTGATGAAACCTCTTAAAACAGATGAAAACACCACAAAACCGTGATGAAACAACTAAAAACAGATGCAAAACTCAACAAAAACGTGATGAAACGACTAAAAACAGACGCAAAATTCCACAAAACATGATGAAACGACTGAAAATACACGCAAAACTCCACAAAAACATGACAAAACGACTAAAAACAGACGCAAGACACCGCAAAAAAAACTAAAAACAGATGAAAACACCACAAAAACGTGATGAAACCACTTAAAACAGATGAAAACACCACAAAACCGTGATGAAACAACTAAAAACAGATGCAAAACTCAACAAAAAACGTGATGAAACGACTAAAAACTGATGAAAACACCACAAAAATATGATAAAACAACTAAAAACAGACAAAAACACCAACAAAAACGTGATGAAACGACTTTAATCAGACGAAAACACCACAAATATGTTATGAAACGACTTAAAACAGATGAAAACACCACAAATACATGACAAAAATGACTAAAAACAGATGAAAACACCACAAAAACGTGATGAAACGACTAAAAACAGATGAAAACACCACAAATCGTGATGAAACGACTAAAAACAGATGAAAACACCACAAAAACGTGACAAAAATGATTAAAGACGGATGAAAACACCACAAAAACGTGATAAAACAACTATAAACAGACGAAACACACCACAAAAACGTGATGAAACCACTTAAAACAGATGAAAACACCACAAAAACGTGATGAACCGACTTAAAAGAGATGAAAACACCACAAAAATGTGACAAAACGACTAAAAAAACATATCAAAACACCACAAAAACGTGATGAAACGACTAAAAACAGACGAAAACACCACAAATATGAGATGAAACGACTAACAACAGACGACAAATTCCACAGAAACATGACGAAACGACTAAAAACTGTTTAAAATACCACTAAAACGTGACAAAACGACTAAAAACAGACGAAAACACCAACAAAAACGTGATGAAACGACTAAAATCAGACAAAAACACCACAAATACGTTATGAAACGACTTAAAACAGATGAAAACACCACAAATACATGACAAAAAGACTAAAAATTGACGAAACACCACAAAAACGTGATGAAACGACTAAAAACAGATGAAAACACCACAAAACGTGATAAGACAACTAAAAACAGACGAAACACACCACAAAAACGTGATGAAACGACTAAAAACTGATGAAAACACCACAAAAACGTGACAAAAATGACTAAAAACGGATGAAAACACCACAAAAACGTGATAAAACAACTATAAACAGACGAAACACCACAAAAATGTGATGAAACGACTAAAAACAGACGCAAGACACCGCAAAAACGACTAAAAACAGATGAAAACACCACAAAAACGTGATGAAACGACAAAAAACAGATGAAAACACCACTAAACCGTGATGAAACAACTAAAAACAGAGGCAAAACTCAACAAAAACGTGATGAAACGACTAAAAACAGATGAAAACACCAAAAAAACCTGACAAAACGACTACAAATAGACCAAGACTCCACAAAAACATGACAAAACGACTAAAAACAGACGCAAAACTCCACAAAAACATTATGAAACGACTATAAAAAGATGAAAACACCAAAAATACGTGATGAAACGACTAAAAACAGACGAAAAAAACCCATAAAAACATGAAAAAACGAATAAAAAACTGATGAAAACACCACAAAAACGTGACAAAAACGACTAAAAGTAGATGAAAACACCACAAAAAGGTGACAAAAACGACTAAAAACAGATGAAAACACCACAAAAACGTGACAAAACGACCAACCAAAGATCAAAACTAAAAATATGATAAAACAACTAAAAACAGACGAAAACACCAGAAATATGTGATGAAACGACTAAAAACAGACGAAAACACCACAAATATGTGACAAAAATGACTAAAAACAGATGAAAACACCACAAAAACGTGATGAAACGACTAAAAACAGACGAAAACACCACAAATATGAGATGAAACGACTTAAAACAGACGCAAAACACCACAAAAACATGGCAAAACGACTAAAAACAGACGAAAACACCACAAAAACGTGATGAAACGACTAACAACAGACGACAAATTCCACAGAAACATGACGAAACGACTAAAAACTGTTTAAAATACGACTAAAACGTGACAAAACGACTAAAAAAAGACGAAAACACCAACAAAAACGTGATGAAACGACTAAAATCAGACAAAAACACCACAAATACGTTATGAAACAACTTAAAACAGATGAAAACACCACAAATACATGACAAAAAGACCAAAAATTGACGAAACACCACAAAAACGTGATGAAACGACTAAAAACAGATGAAAACACCACAAAACATGAAAAGACAACTAAAAACAGACGAAACACACCACAAAAACGTGAAGGAATGACTAAAAACAGATGAAAACACCACCAAAACATGACAAAACAACTAAAAACAGATGAAAACACAACAAAAACGTGATGAAACGACTAAAAAATGATGAAAACACCACAAAAACGTGACAAAAATGACTAAAAACGGATGAAAACACCACAAAAACGTGATAAAACAACTATAAACAGACGAAACACCACAAAAATGTGATGAAACGACTAAAAACAGACGCAAGACACCGCAAAAACGACTAAAAACAGATGAAAACACCACAAAAACGTGATGAAGCGACAAAAAACAGATGAAAACACCACTAAACCGTGATGAAACAACTAAAAACAGAGGCAAAACTCAACAAAAACGTGATGAAACGACTAAAAACAGATGAAAACACCAAAAAAACCTGACAAAACAACAACTAATAGACCAAGACTCCACAAAAACATGACAAAACGACTAAAAACAGACGCAAAACTCCACAAAAACATTATGAAACGACTAAAAAAAGATGAAAACACCACAAATACGTGATGAAACGACTAAAAACAGACGAAAAAACCCCACAAAATCATGAAAAAACGACTAAAAACTGATGAAAACACCACAAAAACGTGACAAAAACGAATAAAAGTAGATGAAAACACCACAAAAAGGTGACAAAACGACTAAAAACTGATTAAAATAGCACTAAAACGTGACAAAACGACTAAAGCAGACGAAAACATCAACAAAAACATGATGAAACGACTAACAACAGATGAAAACACCACAAATATGATGAAACGACTTAAAACAGATAAATTACCACAAAAACATGACAAAAATGACTAGAAACAGATGAAAACACCACAAAAACGTGATAAAACAACTATAAAAAGACGAAACACACCACAAAAACGTGATGAAACGGCTAAAAACAGACGCAAGACACCACAAAAACGACTAAAAACAGATGAAAACACCACAAAAACGTAATGAAACCACTTAAAACAGATGAAAACACCACAAAACCGTGAAGAAACAACTAAAAACAGATGCAAAACTCAACAAAAACGTGATGAAACGGCTAAAAACACACGCAAAACTCCACAAAAAAATGATGAAACGACTAAAAAAAGACGCAAAACTCCACAGAAACATGACAAATCGACTAAAAACAGATGAAAACACCACTAAAACGTGACAAAACGATTAAAAAAAGGCAACACCACAGAAACTTGAGAAAACGACTAAAAACAGACACAAAATTCCACAAAAACGTGATGAAACGTCTAAAAACAGATGAAAACACCACAAAAACGTGATGAAACGACTAAAAACAGACGCAAAGCTCCATAAAACAATGCAAAACGACTAAAAACAGATGAAAACACCACTAAAGCGTGACAAAACGATTAAAAACAGGCAACACCACAAAAACCTGAAAAAACTACTAAATACAGACGCAAAACACCACAAAAACATTATGAAACGACTAAAAACAGATGAAAACACCACAAAAACGTGATGAAACGACTAAAAGCAGACAAAAACACGACAAAAACATGACAAACAGCTAAAAACGGATGAAAACACCACAAAAACATGACAAAACGACTGAAAAAAGATCAAAACACCACAAAAATATGATGAAACGACTAAAAACAGATGAAAACTCCACAAAAACATTATGAAACGACTAAAAACAGACCCAAAGCTCCATAAAACAATGCAAAACTACTAAAAACAGACGCAAAACTCCACAAAAACATGATGTAACGACTTTAATCATTTTTGTCACGTTTTTGTGGTGTTTTCATCTGTTTTTAGTCGTTACATCACGTTTTTGTGGTGTGTTTCGTCTGTTTTTAGTTGTCTTATCACGTTTTGTGGTGTTTTCATCTGTTTTTAGTCCCTTCCTCACGTTTTTGTGGTGTTTTGATCTGTTTTTAGTCATTTTTGTCATGTATTTGTGGTGTTTTCATCTGTTTTAAAACGACTAAAAACTGATGAAAACACCACAAAAACGTGACAAAAACGACTAAAAGTAGATGAAAACACCACAAAAAGGTGACAAAACGACTAAAAACTGATTAAAATAGCACTAAAACGTGACAAAACGACTAAAGCAGACGAAAACATCAACAAAAACATGATGAAACGACTAACAACAGATGAAAACACCACAAATATGATGAAACGACTTAAAACAGATAAATTACCACAAAAACATGACAAAAATGACTAGAAACAGATGAAAACACCACAAAAACGTGATAAAACAACTATAAACAGACGAAACACACCACAAAAACATGATGAAACGGCTAAAAACAGACGCAAGACACCACAAAAACGACTAAAAACAGATGAAAACACCACAAAAACGTAATGAAACCACTTAAAACAGATGAAAACACCACAAAACCGTGATGAAACAACTAAAAACAGATGCAAAACTCAACAAAAACATGATGAAACGACTAAAAACACACGCAAAACTCCACAAAAAAATGATGAAACGACTTAAAAAAGACGCAAAACTCCACAGAAACATGACAAATCGACTAAAAACAGATGAAAACGACTAAAACGTGACAAAACGATTAAAAAAAGGCAACACCACAAAAACTTGAGAAAACGACTAAAAACAGACACAAAATTCCACAAAAACATTATGAAACGTCTAAAAACAGATGAAAACACCACAAAAACGTGATGAAACGACTAAAAGCAGACAAAAACACGACAAAAACATGACAAACAGCTAAAAACGGATGAAAACACCAGAAAACATGACAAAACGACTGAAAAAAGATCAAAACACCACAAAAATATGATGAAACGACTAAAAACAGATGAAAACACCACAAAAACGTGATGAAACCACTTAAAACAGATGAAAACACCACAAAAACGTGATGAACCGACTTAAAACAGGTGAAAACACCACAAAAATGTGACAAAAATGACTAAAAACAGATGAAAACACCACAAAAACGTGATGAAACGACTACAAACAGACGAAAACACCACAAATATGAGATGAAACGACTTAAAACAGACGCAAAACACCACAAAAACATGGCAAAACGACTAAAAACAGACGAAAACACCACAAAAACGTGATGAAACGACTAACAACAGACGACAAATTCCACAGAAACATGACGAAACGACTAAAAACTGTTTAAAATACCACTGAAACGTGACAAAACGACTAAAAACTGACGAAAACACCAACAAAAACGTGATGAAACGACTAAAATCAGACAAAAACACCCCAAATACGTTATGAAACAACTTAAAACAGATGAAAACACCACAAATACATGACAAAAAGACTAAAAATTGACGAAACACCACAAAAACGTGATGAAACGACTAAAAACTGATGAAAACACCACAAAAGGTGAAAAGACAACTAAAAACAGACGAAACACACCACAAAATCGTGATGAAACGACTAAAAACTGATGAAAACACCACAAAAACGTGACAAAAATGACTAAAAACGGATGAAAACACCACAAAAACGTGATAAAACAACTATAAACAGACGAAACACCACAAAAATGTGATGAAACGACTAAAAACAGACGCAAGACACCGCAAAAACGACTAAAAACAGATGAAAACACCACAAAAACGTGATGAAACGACAAAAAACAGATGAAAACACCACTAAACCGTGATGAAACAACTAAAAACAGAGGCAAAACTCAACAAAAACGTGATGAAACGACTAAAAACAGATGAAAACACCAAAAAAACCTGACAAAACAACTACTAATAGACCAAGACTCCACAAAAACATGACAAAACGACTAAAAACAGACGCAAAACTCCACAAAAACATTATGAAACGACTAAAAAAAGATGATAACACCACAAATACGTGATGAAACGACTAAAAACAGACGAAAAACCCCCACAAAAACATGAAAAAACGACTAAAAACTGATGAAAACACCACAAAAACGTGACAAAAATGACTAAAAGTAGATGAAAACACCACAAAAAGGTGACAAAAACGACTAAAAACGGATGAAAACACCACAAAAACGTGACAAAACGACCAACCAAAGATCATAACACCACAAAAATATGATAAAACAACTAAAAACAGACAAAAACACCAGAAATATGTGATGAAACGACTTAAAACAGAGACAAAACACCACAAAAACATGACAAAACGACTAAAAACAGACGAAAACACCACAAAAACGTGATGAAACGACTAAAAACAGACGCAAAATTCCACAGAAACATGACAAAACGACTAAAAACTGATTAAAATAGCACTAAAACGTGACAAAACGGCTAAAGCAGACGAAAACATCAACAAAAACATGATGAAACGACTAACAACAGATGAAAACACCACAAATATGATGAAACGACTTAAAACAGATGAATTACCACAAAAACATGACAAAAATGACTAGAAACAGATGAAAACACCACAAAAACGTGATGAAACAACTAAAAACAGACAACAACACCACAAAAACACGAAAAAACGACTAAAAAACGGATGAAAACACCACAATAACATGACAAAAACGACTAAAAACAGATGAAAACACCACAAAAACGTGATGAAACGACTAAAAACAGACGCAAAATTCCACAGAAACATGACAAAACGAATAAAAACGGATTAAAATAGCACTAAAACGTGACAAAACGACTAAAAACAGAAGAAAACACCAACAAAAACGTGATGAAACGACAAACAACAGACAAAAACACCACAAATATGATGAAACGACTTAAAACAGATGAAAACACCACAAAAACATGACAAAAATGACTAGAAACAGACGAAACACACCACAAAAACGTGATGAAACGACTAAAAACTGATGAAAACACCACAAAAACGTGACAAAAATGACTAAAAACGGATGAAAACACCACAAAAACGTGATAAAACAACTATAAACAGACGAAACACCACAAAAATGTGATGAAACGACTAAAAACAGACGCAAGACACCGCAAAAACGACTAAAAAAAGATGAAAACACCACAAAAACGTGATGAAACGACAAAAAACAGATGAAAACACCACTAAACCGTGATGAAACAACTAAAAACAGAGGCAAAACTCGACAAAAACATGACAAAACGACTAAAAACAGACGCAAAACTAAACAAAAACATTATGAAACGACTAAAAAAAGATGAAAACACCACAAATACGTGATGAAACGACTAAAAACAGACGAAAAAACCCCACAAAAACATGAAAAAACGACTAAAAACTGATGAAAACACCACAAAAACGTGACAAAAACGACTAAAAGTAGATGAAAACACCACAAAAAGGTGACAAAACGACTAAAAACTGATTAAAATAGCACTAAAACGTGACAAAACGACTAAAGCAGACGAAAACATCAACAAAAACATGATGAAACGACTAACAACAGATGAAAACACCACAAATATGATGAAACGACTTAAAACAGATAAATTACCACAAAAACATGACAAAAATGACTAGAAACAGATGAAAACACCACAAAAACGTGATAAAACAACTATAAACAGACAAAACACACCACAAAAACGTGATGAAACGGCTAAAAACAGACGCAAGACACCACAAAAACGACTAAAAACAGATGAAAACACCACAAAAACGTAATGAAACCAATTAAAACAGATGAAAACACCACAAAACCGTGATGAAACAACTAAAAACAGATGCAAAACTCAACAAAAACGTGATGAAACGACTAAAAACACACGCAAAACTCCACAAAAAAATGATGAAACGACTAAAAAAAGACGCAAAACTCCACAGAAACATGACAAATCGACTAAAAACAGATGAAAACACCACTAAAACGTGACAAAACGATTAAAAAAAGGCAACACCACAAAAACTTGAGAAAACGACTAAAAACAGACACAAAATTCTACAAAAACATTATGAAACGTCTAAAAACAGATGAAAACACCACAAAAACGTGATGAAACGACTAAAAACAGACGCAAAGCTCCATAAAACAATGCAAAACGACTAAAAACAGATGAAAACACCACTAAAACGTGACAAAACGATTAAAAACAGGCAACACCACAAAAACCTGAAAAAACTACTAAATACAGACGCAAAACACCACAAAAACATTATGAAACGACTAAAAACAGATGAAAACACCACAGAAACGTGATGAAACGACTAAAAGCAGACAAAAACACGACAAAAACATGACAAACAGCTAAAAACGGATGAAAACACCACAAAAACATGACAAAACGACTGAAAAAAGATCAAAACACCACAAAAATATGATGAAACGACTAAAAACAGATGAAAACTCCACAAAAACATTATGAAACGACTAAAAACAGACCCAAAGCTCCATAAAACAATGCAAAACTACTAAAAACAGACTCAAAACTCCACAAAAACATGATGTAACGACTAAAAACAGATGAAAACACCACAAAAACGTGATGAAACCACTTAAAACAGATGAAAACACCACAAAAACGTGATGAACCGACTTAAAACAGGTGAAAACACCACAAAAATGTGACAAAAATGACTAAAAACAGATGAAAACACCACAAAAACGTGATGAAACGACTAAAAACAGACGAAAACACCACAAATATGAGATGAAACGACTTAAAACAGACGCAAAACACCACAAAAACATGGCAAAACGACTAAAAACAGACGAAAACACCACAAAAACGTGATGAAACGACTAACAACAGACGACAAATTCCACAGAAACATGACGAAACGACTAAAAACTGTTTAAAATACCACTAAAACGTGACAAAACGACTAAAAACAGACGAGAACACCAGCAAAAACGTGATGAAACGACTAAAATCAGACAAAAACACCACAAATACGTTATGAAACAACTTAAAACAGATGAAAACACCACAAATACATGACAAAAAGACTAAAAATTGACGAAACACCACAAAAACGTGATGAAACGACTAAAAACAGATGAAAACACCACAAAACGTGAAAAGACAACTAAAAACAGACGAAACACACCACAAAAACGTGATGAAACGACTAAAAACTGATGAAAACACCACAAAAACGTGACAAAAATGACTAAAAACGGATGAAAACACCACAAAAACGTGATAAAACAACTATAAACAGACGAAACACCACAAAAATGTGATGAAACGTCTAAAAACAGACGCAAGACACCGCAAAAACGACTAAAAACAGATGAAAACACCACAAAAACGTGATGAAACGACAAAAAACAGATGAAAAAACACCACTAAACCGTGATGAAACAACTAAAAACAGAGGCAAAACTCAACAAAAACGTGATGAAACGACTAAAAACAGATGAAAACACCAAAAAAACCTGACAAAACAACTACTAATAGACCAAGACTCCACAAAAACATGACAAAACGACTAAAAACAGACGCAAAACTCCACAAAAACATTATGAAACGACTAAAAAAAGATGAAAACACCACAAATACGTGATGAAACGACTAAAAATAGACGAAAAACCC
Organism: Echiichthys vipera; assembly: GCF_963691815.1. NCBI lineage: Eukaryota > Metazoa > Chordata > Actinopteri > Perciformes > Trachinidae > Echiichthys > Echiichthys vipera. The sequence goes on from NC_139831.1 coordinate 35,249,533, forward strand.
CCACAAAAACATGAAAAAACGACTAAAAACTGATGAAAACACCACAAAAACGTGACAAAAACGACTAAAAGTAGATGAAAACACCACAAAAAAGTGACAAAAACGACTAAAAACAGATGAAAACACCACAAAAACGTGACAAAACGACCAACCAAAGATCATAACACCACAAAAATATGATAAAACAACTAAAAACAGACGAAAACACCAGAAATATGTGATGAAATGACTTAAAACAGAGACAAAACACCACAAAAACATGACAAAACGACTAAAAACAGACGAAAACACCACAAAAACGTGATGAAACGACTAAAAACAGACGCAAAATTCCACAGAAACATGACAAAACGACTTAAAACTGATTAAAATAGCACTAAAACGTGACAAAACGACTAAAGCAGACGAAAACATCAACAAAAACATGATGAAACGACTAACAACAGATGAAAACACCACAAATATGATGAAACGACTTAAAACAGATAAATTACCACAAAAACATGACAAAAATGACGAGAAACAGATGAAAACACCACAAAAACGTGATAAAACAACTATAAACAGACGAAACACACCACAAAAACGTGATGAAACGGCTAAAAACAGACGCAAGACACCACAAAAACGACTAAAAACAGATGAAAACACCACAAAAACGTAATGAAACCACTTAAAACAGATGAAAACACCACAAAACCGTGATGAAACAACTAAAAACAGATGCAAAACTCAACAAAAACGTGATGAAACGACTAAAAACACACGCAAAACTCCACAAAAAAATGATGAAACGACTAAAAACAGATGAAAACACCTTTAAAGCGTGACAAAACGATTAAAAACAGGCAACACCACAAAAACCTGAAAAAAACTACTAAATACAGACGCAAAACACCACAAAAACATTATGAAACGACTAAAACCAGACAAAAACACGACAAAAATATGACAAACACCTAAAAACGGATGAAAACATCACAAAAACATAACAAAACGACTGAAAAAAGATCAAAACACCACAAAAATATGATGAAACGACTAAAAACAGATGAAAACTCCACAAAAACATTATGAAACGACTAAAAACAGACCCAAAGCTCCATAAAACAATGCAAAACTACTAAAAACAGACGCAAAACTCCACAAAAACATGATGTAACGACTAAAAACAGATGAAAACACCACAAAAATGTGACAAAAATGACTAAAAACAAATGAAAACACCACAAAAACGTGATGAAACGACTAAAAACAGACGAAAACACCACAAATATGAGATGAAACGACTTAAAACAGACGCAAAACACCACAAAAACATGGCAAAACGACTAAAAACAGACGAAAACACCACAAAAACGTGATGAAACGACTAACAACAGACGACAAATTCCACAGAACCATGACGAAACGACTAAAAACTGTTTAAAATACCACTAAAACGTGACAAAACGACTAAAAACAGACGAAAACACCAACAAAAACGTGATGAAACGACTAAAATCAGACAAAAACACCACAAATACGTTATGAAACAACTTAAAACAGATGAAAACATAACAAATACATGACAAAAAGACTAAAAATTGACGAAACACCACAAAAACGTGATGAAACAACTAAAAACAGATGAAAACACCACAAAACGTGAAAAGACAACTAAAAACAGACGAAACACACCACAAAAACGTGATGAAACGACTAAAAACTGATGAAAACACCACAAAAACGTGACAAAAATGACTAAAAACGGATGAAAACACCACAAAAACGTGATAAAACAACTATAAACAGACGAAACACCACAAAAATGTGATGAAACGACTAAAAACAGACGCAAGACACCGCAAAAACGACTAAAAACAGATGAAAACACCACAAAATCGTGATAAAACAACTATAAATTACCACAAAAACATGACAAAAATGACGAGAAACAGATGAAAACACCACAAAAACGTGATAAAACAACTATAAACAGACGAAACACACCACAAACGTGATGAAACGACTAAAAACTGATGAAAACACCACAAAAACGTGACAAAAATGACTAAAAACGGATGAAAACACCACAAAAACGTGATAAAACAACTATAAACAGACGAAACACCACAAAAATGTGATGAAACGACTAAAAACAGACGCAAGACACCGCAAAAACGACTAAAAACAGATGAAAACACCACAAAATCGTGATAAAACAACTATAAATTACCACAAAAACATGACAAAAATGACGAGAAACAGATGAAAACACCACAAAAACGTGATAAAACAACTATAAACAGACGAAACACCACAAAAATGTGATGAAACGACTAAAAACAGACGCAAGACACCGCAAAAACGACTAAAAACAGATGAAAACACCACAAAATCGTGATAAAACAACTATGAATTACCACAAAAACATGACAAAAATGACGAGAAACAGATGAAAACACCACAGACGAAACACCACAAAAATGTGATGAAACGACTAAAAACAGACGCAAGACACCGCAAAAACGACTAAAAACAGATGAAAACACCACAAAATCGTGATAAAACAACTATAAATTACCACAAAAACATGACAAAAATGACGAGAAACAGATGAAAACACCACAAAAACGTGATAAAACAACTATAAACAGACGAAACACACCACAAACGTGATGAAACGACTAAAAACTGATGAAAACACCACAAAAACGTGACAAAAATGACTAAAAACGGATGAAAACACCACAAAAACGTGATAAAACAACTATAAACAGACGAAACACCACAAAAATGTGATGAAACGACTAAAAACAGACGCAAGACACCGCAAAAACGACTAAAAACAGATGAAAACACCACAAAATCGTGATAAAACAACTATAAATTACCACAAAAACATGACAAAAATGACGAGAAACAGATGAAAACACCACAAAAACGTGATAAAACAACTATAAACAGACGAAACACCACAAAAATGTGATGAAACGACTAAAAACAGACGCAAGACACCGCAAAAACGACTAAAAACAGATGAAAACACCACAAAATCGTGATAAAACAACTATAAATTACCACAAAAACATGACAAAAATGACGAGAAACAGATGAAAACACCACAAAAACGTGATAAAACAACTATAAACAGACGAAACACACCACAAAAACGTGATGAAACGGCTAAAAACAGACGCAAGACACCACAAAAACGACTAAAAACAGATGAAAACACCACAAAAACGTAATGAAACCACTTAAAACAGATGAAAACACCACAAAACCGTGATGAAACAACTAAAAACAGATGCAAAACTCAACAAAAACGTGATGAAACGACTAAAAACACACGCAAAACTCCACAAAAAAATGATGAAACGACTAAAAACAGATGAAAACACCTTTAAAGCGTGACAAAACGATTAAAAACAGGCAACACCACAAAAACCTGAAAAAAACTACTAAATACAGACGCAAAACACCACAAAAACATTATGAAACGACTAAAACCAGACAAAAACACGACAAAAATATGACAAACACCTAAAAACGGATGAAAACACCACAAAAACATAACAAAACGACTGAAAAAAGATCAAAACACCACAAAAATATGATGAAACGACTAAAAACAGATGAAAACTCCACAAAAACATTATGAAACGACTAAAAACAGACCCAAAGCTCCATAAAACAATGCAAAACTACTAAAAACAGACGCAAAACTCCACAAAAACATGATGTAACGACTAAAAACAGATGAAAACACCACAAAAATGTGACAAAAATGACTAAAAACAAATGAAAACACCACAAAAACGTGATGAAACGACTAAAAACAGACGAAAACACCACAAATATGAGATGAAACGACTTAAAACAGACGCAAAACACCACAAAAACATGGCAAAACGACTAAAAACAGACGAAAACACCACAAAAACGTGATGAAACGACTAACAACAGACGACAAATTCCACAGAACCATGACGAAACGACTAAAAACTGTTTAAAATACCACTAAAACGTGACAAAACGACTAAAAACAGACGAAAACACCAACAAAAACGTGATGAAACGACTAAAATCAGACAAAAACACCACAAATACGTTATGAAACAACTTAAAACAGATGAAAACATAACAAATACATGACAAAAAGACTAAAAATTGACGAAACACCACAAAAACGTGATGAAACAACTAAAAACAGATGAAAACACCACAAAACGTGAAAAGACAACTAAAAACAGACGAAACACACCACAAAAACGTGATGAAACGACTAAAAACTGATGAAAACACCACAAAAACGTGACAAAAATGACTAAAAACGGATGAAAACACCACAAAAACGTGATAAAACAACTATAAACAGACGAAACACCACAAAAATGTGATGAAACGACTAAAAACAGACGCAAGACACCGCAAAAACGACTAAAAACAGATGAAAACACCACAAAATCGTGATGAAACGACAAAAAACAGATGAAAACACCACTAAACCGTGATGAAACAACTAAAAACAGAGGCAAAACTCAACAAAAACGTGATGAAACGACTAAAAACAGATGAAAACACAAAAAAAAACTGACAAAACAACTACTAATAGACCAAGACTCCACAAAAACATGACAAAAAGACTAAAAACAGACGCAAAACTCCACAAAAACATTATGAAACGACTAAAAAAAGATGAAACACCACAAATACGTGATGAAACGACTAAAAACAGACGAAAAAACCCCACAAAAACATGAAAAAACGACTAAAAACTGATGAAAACACCACAAAAACGTGACAAAAACGACTAAAAGTAGATGAAAACACCACAAAAAGGTGACAAAAACAACTAAAAACAGATGAAAAGACCACAAAAACGTGACAAAACGACCAACCAAAGATCATAACACCACAAAAATATGATAAAACAACTAAAAACAGACGAAAACACCAGAAATATGTGATGAAACGACTTAAAACAGAGACAAAACACCACAAAAACATGACAAAACGACTAAAAACAGACGAAAACACCACAAAAACGTGATGAAACGACTAAAAACAGACGCAAAATTCCACAAAAACATGAAAAAACGACTAAAAACTGATGAAAACACCACAAAAACGTGACAAAAACGACTGAAAGTAGATGAAAACACCACAAAAAGGTGACAAAAACGACTAAAAACAGATGAAAAGACCACAAAAACGTGACAAAACGACCAACCAAAGATCATAACACCACAAAAATATGATAAAACAACTAAAAACAGACGAAAACACCAGAAATATGTGATGAAACGACTTAAAACAGAGACAAAACACCACAAAAACATGACAAAATGACTAAAAACAGACGAAAACACCACAAAAACGTGATGAAACGACTAAAAACAGACGCAAAATTCCACAGAAACATGACAAAACGACTAAAAACTGATTAAAATAGCACTAAAACGTGACAAAACGACTAAAGCAGACGAAAACATCAACAAAAACATGATGAAACGACTAACAACAGATGAAAACACCACAAATATGATGAAACGACTTAAAACAGATGAATTACCACAAAAACATGACAAAAATGACTAGAAACAGATGAAAACACCACAAAAACGTGATAAAACAACTATAAACAGACGAAACACACCACAAAAACGTGATGAAACGGCTAAAACAGACGCAAGACACCACAAAAACGACTAAAACCAGATGAAAACACCACAAAAACGTGATGAAACAACTAAAAACAGACAACAACACCACAAAAACACGAAAAAACGACTAAAAAACGGATGAAAACACCACAATAACATGACAAAAACGACTAAAAACAGATGAAAACACCACAAAAACGTGATGAAACGACTAAAAACAGACGCAAAATTCCACAGAAACATGACAAAACGACTAAAAACGGATTAAAATAGCACTAAAACGTGACAAAACGACTAAAAACAGACGAAAACACCAACAAAAACGTGATGAAACGACAAACAACAGACAAAAACACCACAAATATGATGAAACGACTTAAAACAGATGAAAACACCACAAAAACATGACAAAAATGACTAGAAACAGACGAAACACACCACAAAAACGTGATGAAACGACTAAAAACTGATGAAAACACCACAAAAACGTGACAAAAATGACTAAAAACGGAAGAAAACACCACAAAAACGTGATAAAACAACTATAAACAGACGAAACACCACAAAAATGTGATGAAACGACTAAAAACAGACGCAAGACACCGCAAAAACGACTAAAAAAAGATGAAAACACCACAAAAACGTGATGAAACTATAAAAAACAGATGAAAACACCACTAAACCGTGATGAAACAACAAAAAACAGAGGCAAAACTCCACAAAAACATGACAAAACGACTAAAAACAGACGCAAAACTCAACAAAAACATTATGAAACGACTAAAAAAAGATGAAAACACCACAAATACGTGATGAAACGACTAAAAACAGACGAAAAAACCCCACAAAAACATGAAAAAACGACTAAAAACTGATGAAAACACCACAAAAACGTGACAAAACGACTAAAAACTGATTAAAATAGCACTAAAACGTGACAAAACGACTAAAGCAGACGAAAACATCAACAAAAACATGATGAAACGACTAACAACAGATGAAAACACCACAAATATGATGAAACGACTTAAAACAGATAAATTACCACAAAAACATGACAAAAATGACTAGAAACAGATGAAAACACCACAAAAACGTGATAAAACAACTATAAACAGACGAAACACACCACAAAAACGTGATGAAACGGCTAAAAACAGACGCAAGACACCACAAAAACGACTAAAAACAGATGAAAACACCACAAAAACGTAATGAAACCAATTAAAACAGATGAAAACAACACAAAACCGTGATGAAACAACTAAAAACAGATGCAAAACTCAACAAAAACGTGATGAAACGACTAAAAACACACGCAAAACTCCACAAAAAAATGATGAAACGACTAAAAAAAGACGCAGAACTCCACAGAAACATGACAAATCGACTAAAAACAGATGAAAACACCACTAAAACGTGACAAAACGATTAAAAAAAGGCAACACCACAAAAACTTGAGAAAACGACTAAAAACAGACACAAAATTCTACAAAAACATTATGAAACGTCTAAAAACAGATGAAAACACCACAAAAACGTGATGAAACGACTAAAAACAGACGCAAAGCTCCATAAAACAATGCAAAACGACTAAAAACAGATGAAAACACCACTAAAACGTGACAAAACGATTAAAAACAGGCAACACCACAAAAACCGGAAAAAACTACTAAATGCAGACGCAAAACACCACAAAAACATTATGAAACGACTAAAAACAGATGAAAATACCACAGAAACGTGATGAAACGACTAAAAGCAGACAAAAACACGACAAAAACATGACAAACAGCTAAAAACGGATGAAAACACCACAAAAACATGACAAAACGACTGAAAAAAGATCAAAACACCACAAAAATATGATGAAACGACTAAAAACAGATGAAAACTCCACAAAAACATTATGAAACGACTAAAAACAGACCCAAAGCTCCATAAAACAATGCAAAACTACTAAAAACAAACTCAAAACTCCACAAAAACATGATGTAACGACTAAAAACAGATGAAAACACCACAAAAACGTGATGAAACCACTTAAAACAGATGAAAACACCACAAAAACGTGATGAACCGACTTAAAACAGGTGAAAACACCACAAAAATGTGACAAAAATGACTAAAAACAGATGAAAACACCACAAAAACGTGATGAAACGACTAAAAACAGACGAAAACACCACAAATATGAGATGAAACGACTTAAAACAGACGCAAAACACCACAAAAACATGGCAAAACGACTAAAAACAGACGAAAACACCACAAAAACGTGATGAAACGACTAACAACAGACGACAAATTCCACAGAAACATGACGAAACGACTAAAAACTGTTTAAAATACCACTAAAACGTGACAAAACGACTAAAAACAGACGAAAACACCAGCAAAAACGTGATGAAACGACTAAAATCAGACAAAAACACCACAAATACGTTATGAAACAACTTAAAACAGATGAAAACACCACAAATACATGACAAAGGGACTAAAAATTGACGAAACACCACAAAAACGTGATGAAACGACTAAAAAAAGATGAAAACACCACAAAACGTGAAAAGACAACTAAAAACAGACGAAACACACCACAAAAACGTGATGAAACGACTAAAAACTGATGAAAACACCACAAAAACGTGACAAAAATGACTAAAAACGGATGAAAACACCACAAAAACGTGATAAAACAACTATAAACAGACGAAACACCACAAAAATGTGATGAAACGACTAAAAACAGACGCAAGACACCGCAAAAACGACTAAAAACAGATGAAAACACCACAAAAACGTGATGAAACGACAAAAAACAGATGAAAACACCACTAAACCGTGATGAAACAACTAAAAACAGAGGCAAAACTCAACAAAAACGTGATGAAACGACTAAAAACAGATGAAAACACCAAAAAAACTGACAAAACAACTACTAATAGACCAAGACTCCACAAAAACATGACAAAACAACTAAAAACAGACGCAAAACTCCACAAAAACATTATGAAACGACTAAAAAAAGATGAAAACACCACAAATACGTGATGAAACGACTAAAAACAGACGAAAAACCCCCACAAAAACATGAAAAAACGACTAAAAACTGATGAAAACACCACAAAAACGTGACAAAAACGACTAAAAGTAGATGAAAACACCACAAAAACGTGACAAAACGACCAACCAAAGATCATAACACCACAAAAATATGATAAAACAACTAAAAACAGACGAAAACACCAGAAATATGTGATGAAACGACTTAAAACAGAGACAAAACACCACAAAAACATGACAAAACGACTAAAAACAGACGAAAACACCACAAAAACGTGATGAAACGACTAAAAACAGACGCAAAATTCCACAGAAACATGACAAAACGACTAAAAACTGATTAAAATAGCACTAAAACGTGACAAAACGACTAAAGCAGACGAAAACATCAACAAAAACATGATGAAACGACTAACAACAGATGAAAACACCACAAATATGATGAAACGACTTAAAACAGATGAATTACCACAAAAACATGACAAAAATGACTAGAAACAGATGAAAACACCACAAAAACGTGATAAAACAACTATAAACAGACGAAACACACCACAAAAACGTGATGAAACGGCTAAAACAGACGCAAGACACCACAAAAACGACTAAAACCAGATGAAAACACCACAAAAACGTGATGAAACAACTAAAAACAGACAACAACACCACAAAAACACGAAAAAACGACAAAAAAACGGATGAAAACACCACAATAACATGACAAAAACGACTAAAAACGGATGAAAACACCACAAAAACGTGACAAAACGACCAACCAAAGACCATAACACCACAAAAATATGATAAAACAACTAAAAACAGACGAAAACACCAGAAATATGTGATGAAACGACTTAAAACAGAGACAAAACACCACAAAAACATGACAAAACGACTAAAAACAGACGAAAACACCACAAAAACGTGATGAAACGACTAAAAACAGACGCAAAATTCCACAGAAACATGACAAAACGACTAAAAACTGATTAAAATAGCACTAAAACGTGACAAAACGACTAAAGCAGAAGAAAACATCAACAAAAACATGATGAAACGACTAACAAAAGATGAAAACACCACAAATATGATGAAACGACTTAAAACAGATGAATTACCACAAAAACATGACAAAAATGACTAGAAACAGATGAAAACACCACAAAAACGTGATAAAACAACTATAAACATACGAAACACACCACAAAAACGTGATGAAACGGCTAAAACAGACGCAAGACACCACAAAAACGACTAAAACCAGATGAAAACACCACAAAAACGTGATGAAACAACTAAAAACAGATGAAAACACCACAAAAACGTGATGAAACGACTAAAAACAGACGCAAAATTCCACAGAAACATGACAAAACGACTAAAAACGGATTAAAATAGCACTAAAACGTGACAAAACGACTAAAAACAGACGAAAACACCAACAAAAACGTGATGAAACGACAAACAACAGACAAAAACACCACAAATATGATGAAACGACTTAAAACAGATGAAAACACCACAAAAACATGACAAAAATGACTAGAAACAGACGAAACACACCACAAAAACGTGATGAAACGACTAAAAACTGATGAAAACACCACAAAAACATGATGTAACGACTAAAAACAGATGAAAACACCACAAAAATGTGACAAAAATGACTAAAAACAAATGAAAACACCACAAAAATGTGATGAAACGACTAAAAACAGACGAAAACACCACAAATATGAGATGAAACGACTTAAAACAGACGCAAAACACCACAAAAACATGGCAAAACGACTAAAAACAGACGAAAACACCACAAAAACGTGATGAAACGACTAACAACAGACGACAAATTCCACAGAACCATGACGAAACGACTAAAAACTGTTTAAAATACCACTAAAACGTGACAAAACGACTAAAAACAGACGAAAACACCAACAAAAACGTGATGAAACGACTAAAATCAGACAAAAACACCACAAATACGTTATGAAACAACTTAAAACAGATGAAAACATAACAAATACATGACAAAAAGACTAAAAATTGACGAAACACCACAAAAACGTGATGAAACAACTAAAAACAGATGAAAACACCACAAAACGTGAAAAGACAACTAAAAACAGACGAAACACACCACAAAAACGTGATGAAACGACTAAAAACTGATGAAAACACCACAAAAACGTGACAAAAATGACTAAAAACGGATGAAAACACCACAAAAACGTGATAAAACAACTATAAACAGACGAAACACCACAAAAATGTGATGAAACGACTAAAAACAGACACAAGACACCGCAAAAACGACTAAAAACAGATGAAAACACCACAAAATCGTGATGAAACGACAAAAAACAGATGAAAACACCACTAAACCGTGATGAAACAACTAAAAACAGAGGCAAAACTCAACAAAAACGTGATGAAACGACTAAAAACAGATGAAAACACCAAAAAAAACTGACAAAACAACTACTAATAGACCAAGACTCCACAAAAACATGACAAAACGACTAAAAACAGACGCAAAACTCCACAAAAACATTATGAAACGACTAAAAAAAGATGAAACACCACAAATACGTGATGAAACGACTAAAAACAGACGAAAAAACCCCACAAAAACATGAAAAAACGACTAAAAACTGATGAAAACACCACAAAAACGTGACAAAAACGACTAAAAGTAGATGAAAACACCACAAAAAGGTGACAAAAACAACTAAAAACAGATGAAAAGACCACAAAAACGTGACAAAACGACCAACCAAAGATCATAACACCACAAAAATATGATAAAACAACTAAAAACAGACGAAAACACCAGAAATATGTGATGAAACGACTTAAAACAGAGACAAAACACCACAAAAACATGACAAAACGACTAAAAACAGACGAAAACACCACAAAAACGTGATGAAACGACTAAAAACAGACGCAAAATTCCACAAAAACATGAAAAAACGACTAAAAACTGATGAAAACACCACAAAAACGTGACAAAAACGACTGAAAGTAGATGAAAACACCACAAAAAGGTGACAAAAACGACTAAAAACAGATGAAAAGACCACAAAAACGTGACAAAACGACCAACCAAAGATCATAACACCACAAAAATATGATAAAACAACTAAAAACAGACGAAAACACCAGAAATATGTGATGAAACGACTTAAAACAGAGACAAAACACCACAAAAACATGACAAAATGACTAAAAACAGACGAAAACACCACAAAAACGTGATGAAACGACTAAAAACAGACGCAAAATTCCACAGAAACATGACAAAACGACTAAAAACTGATTAAAATGGCACTAAAACGTGACAAAACGACTAAAGCAGACGAAAACATCAACAAAAACATGATGAAACGACTAACAACAGATGAAAACACCACAAATATGATGAAACGACTTAAAACAGATGAATTACCACAAAAACATGACAAAAATGACTAGAAACAGATGAAAACACCACAAAAACGTGATAAAACAACTATAAACAGACGAAACACACCACAAAAACGTGATGAAACGGCTAAAACAGACGCAAGACACCACAAAAACGACTAAAACCAGATGAAAACACCACAAAAACGTGATGAAACAACTAAAAACAGACAACAACACCACAAAAACACGAAAAAACGACTAAAAAACGGATGAAAACACCACAATAACATGACAAAAACGACTAAAAACAGATGAAAACACCACAAAAACGTGATGAAACGACTAAAAACAGACGCAAAATTCCACAGAAACATGACAAAACGACTAAAAACGGATTAAAATAGCACTAAAACGTGACAAAACGACTAAAAACAGACGAAAACACCAACAAAAACGTGATGAAACGACAAACAACAGACAAAAACACCACAAATATGATGAAACGACTTAAAACAGATGAAAACACCACAAAAACATGACAAAAATGACTAGAAACAGACGAAACACACCACAAAAACGTGATGAAACGACTAAAAACTGATGAAAACACCACAAAAACGTGACAAAAATGACTAAAAACGGAAGAAAACACCACAAAAACGTGATAAAACAACTATAAACAGACGAAACACCACAAAAATGTGATGAAACGACTAAAAACAGACGCAAGACACCGCAAAAACGACTAAAAAAAGATGAAAACACCACAAAAACGTGATGAAACTATAAAAAACAGATGAAAACACCACTAAACCGTGATGAAACAACTAAAAACAGAGGCAAAACTCCACAAAAACATGACAAAACGACTAAAAACAGACGCAAAACTCAACAAAAACATTATGAAACGACTAAAAAAAGATGAAAACACCACAAATACGTGATGAAACGACTAAAAACAGACGAAAAAACCCCACAAAAACATGAAAAAACGACTAAAAACTGATGAAAACACCACAAAAACGTGACAAAACGACTAAAAACTGATTAAAATAGCACTAAAACGTGACAAAACGACTAAAGCAGACGAAAACATCAACAAAAACATGATGAAACGACTAACAACAGATGAAAACACCACAAATATGATGAAACGACTTAAAACAGATAAATTACCACAAAAACATGACAAAAATGACTAGAAACAGATGAAAACACCACAAAAACGTGATAAAACAACTATAAACAGACGAAACACACCACAAAAACGTGATGAAACGGCTAAAAACAGACGCAAGACACCACAAAAACGACTAAAAACAGATGAAAACACCACAAAAACGTAATGAAACCAATTAAAACAGATGAAAACAACACAAAACCGTGATGAAACAACTAAAAACAGATGCAAAACTCAACAAAAATGTGATGAAACGACTAAAAACACACGCAAAACTCCACAAAAAAATGATGAAACGACTAAAAAAAGACGCAGAACTCCACAGAAACATGACAAATCGACTAAAAACAGATGAAAACACCACTAAAACGTGACAAAACGATTAAAAAAAGGCAACACCACAAAAACTTGAGAAAACGACTAAAAACAGACACAAAATTCTACAAAAACATTATGAAACGTCTAAAAACAGATGAAAACACCACAAAAACGTGATGAAACGACTAAAAACAGACGCAAAGCTCCATAAAACAATGCAAAACGACTAAAAACAGATGAAAACACCACTAAAACGTGACAAAACGATTAAAAACAGGCAACACCACAAAAACCGGAAAAAACTACTAAATGCAGACGCAAAACACCACAAAAACATTATGAAACGACTAAAAACAGATGAAAATACCACAGAAACGTGATGAAACGACTAAAAGCAGACAAAAACACGACAAAAACATGACAAACAGCTAAAAACGGATGAAAACACCACAAAAACATGACAAAACGACTGAAAAAAGATCAAAACACCACAAAAATATGATGAAACGACTAAAAACAGATGAAAACTCCACAAAAACATTATGAAACGACTAAAAACAGACCCAAAGCTCCATAAAACAATGCAAAACTACTAAAAACAAACTCAAAACTCCACAAAAACATGATGTAACGACTAAAAACAGATGAAAACACCACAAAAACGTGATGAAACCACTTAAAACAGATGAAAACACCACAAAAACGTGATGAACCGACTTAAAACAGGTGAAAACACCACAAAAATGTGACAAAAATGACTAAAAACAGATGAAAACACCACAAAAACGTGATGAAACGACTAAAAACAGACGAAAACACCACAAATATGAGATGAAACGACTTAAAACAGACGCAAAACACCACAAAAACATGGCAAAACGACTAAAAACAGACGAAAACACCACAAAAACGTGATGAAACGACTAACAACAGACGACAAATTCCACAGAAACATGACGAAACGACTAAAAACTGTTTAAAATACCACTAAAACGTGACAAAACGACTAAAAACAGACGAAAACACCAGCAAAAACGTGATGAAACGACTAAAATCAGACAAAAACACCACAAATACGTTATGAAACAACTTAAAACAGATGAAAACACCACAAATACATGACAAAAGGACTAAAAATTGACGAAACACCACAAAAACGTGATGAAACGACTAAAAACAGACGCAAGACACCGCAAAAACGACTAAAAAAAGATGAAAACACCACAAAAACGTGATGAAACTATAAAAAACAGATGAAAACACCACTAAACCGTGATGAAACAACAAAAAACAGAGGCAAAACTCCACAAAAACATGACAAAACGACTAAAAACAGACGCAAAACTCAACAAAAACATTATGAAACGACTAAAAAAAGATGAAAACACCACAAATACGTGATGAAACGACTAAAAACAGACGAAAAAACCCCACAAAAACATGAAAAAACGACTAAAAACTGATGAAAACACCACAAAAACGTGACAAAACGACTAAAAACTGATTAAAATAGCACTAAAACGTGACAAAACGACTAAAGCAGACGAAAACATCAACAAAAACATGATGAAACGACTAACAACAGATGAAAACACCACAAATATGATGAAACGACTTAAAACAGATGAATTACCACAAAAACATGACAAAAATGACTAGAAACAGATGAAAACACCACAAAAACGTGATAAAACAACTATAAACAGACGAAACACACCACAAAAACGTGATGAAACGGCTAAAACAGACGCAAGACACCACAAAAACGACTAAAACCAGATGAAAACACCACAAAAACGTGATGAAACAACTAAAAACAGACAACAACACCACAAAAACACGAAAAAACGACTAAAAAACGGATGAAAACACCACAATAACATGACAAAAACGACTAAAAACAGATGAAAACACCACAAAAACGTGATGAAACGACTAAAAACAGACGCAAAATTCCACAGAAACATGACAAAACGACTAAAAACGGATTAAAATAGCACTAAAACGTGACAAAACGACTAAAAACAGACGAAAACACCAACAAAAACGTGATGAAACGACAAACAACAGACAAAAACACCACAAATATGATGAAACGACTTAAAACAGATGAAAACACCACAAAAACATGACAAAAATGACTAGAAACAGACGAAACACACCACAAAAACGTGATGAAACGACTAAAAACTGATGAAAACACCACAAAAACGTGACAAAAATGACTAAAAACGGAAGAAAACACCACAAAAACGTGATAAAACAACTATAAACAGACGAAACACCACAAAAATGTGATGAAACGACTAAAAACAGACGCAAGACACCGCAAAAACGACTAAAAAAAGATGAAAACACCACAAAAACGTGATGAAACTATAAAAAACAGATGAAAACACCACTAAACCGTGATGAAACAACAAAAAACAGAGGCAAAACTCCACAAAAACATGACAAAACGACTAAAAACAGACGCAAAACTCAACAAAAACATTATGAAACGACTAAAAAAAGATGAAAACACCACAAATACGTGATGAAACGACTAAAAACAGACGAAAAAACCCCACAAAAACATGAAAAAACGACTAAAAACTGATGAAAACACCACAAAAACGTGACAAAACGACTAAAAACTGATTAAAATAGCACTAAAACGTGACAAAACGACTAAAGCAGACGAAAACATCAACAAAAACATGATGAAACGACTAACAACAGATGAAAACACCACAAATATGATGAAACGACTTAAAACAGATAAATTACCACAAAAACATGACAAAAATGACTAGAAACAGATGAAAACACCACAAAAACGTGATAAAACAACTATAAACAGACGAAACACACCACAAAAACGTGATGAAACGGCTAAAAACAGACGCAAGACACCACAAAAACGACTAAAAACAGATGAAAACACCACAAAAACGTAATGAAACCAATTAAAACAGATGAAAACAACACAAAACCGTGATGAAACAACTAAAAACAGATGCAAAACTCAACAAAAACGTGATGAAACGACTAAAAACACACGCAAAACTCCACAAAAAAATGATGAAACGACTAAAAAAAGACGCAGAACTCCACAGAAACATGACAAATCGACTAAAAACAGATGAAAACACCACTAAAACGTGACAAAACGATTAAAAAAAGGCAACACCACAAAAACTTGAGAAAACGACTAAAAACAGACACAAAATTCTACAAAAACATTATGAAACGTCTAAAAACAGATGAAAACACCACAAAAACGTGATGAAACGACTAAAAACAGACGCAAAGCTCCATAAAACAATGCAAAACGACTAAAAACAGATGAAAACACCACTAAAACGTGACAAAACGATTAAAAACAGGCAACACCACAAAAACCGGAAAAAACTACTAAATGCAGACGCAAAACACCACAAAAACATTATGAAACGACTAAAAACAGATGAAAATACCACAGAAACGTGATGAAACGACTAAAAGCAGACAAAAACACGACAAAAACATGACAAACAGCTAAAAACGGATGAAAACACCACAAAAACATGACAAAACGACTGAAAAAAGATCAAAACACCACAAAAATATGATGAAACGACTAAAAACAGATGAAAACTCCACAAAAACATTATGAAACGACTAAAAACAGACCCAAAGCTCCATAAAACAATGCAAAACTACTAAAAACAAACTCAAAACTCCACAAAAACATGATGTAACGACTAAAAACAGATGAAAACACCACAAAAACGTGATGAAACCACTTAAAACAGATGAAAACACCACAAAAACGTGATGGACCGACTTAAAACAGGTGAAAACACCACAAAAATGTGACAAAAATGACTAAAAACAGATGAAAACACCACAAAAACGTGATGAAACGACTAAAAACAGACGAAAACACCACAAATATGAGATGAAACGACTTAAAACAGACGCAAAACACCACAAAAACATGGCAAAACGACTAAAAACAGACGAAAACACCACAAAAACGTGATGAAACGACTAACAACAGACGACAAATTCCACAGAAACATGACGAAACGACTAAAAACTGTTTAAAACACCAGCAAAAACGTGATGAAACGACTAAAATCAGACAAAAACACCACAAATACGTTATGAAACAACTTAAAACAGATGAAAACACCACAAATACATGACAAAGGGACTAAAAATTGACGAAACACCACAAAAACGTGATGAAACGACTAAAAAAAGATGAAAACACCACAAAACGTGAAAAGACAACTAAAAACAGACGAAACACACCACAAAAACGTGATGTAACGACTAAAAACTGATGAAAACACCACAAAAACGTGACAAAAATGACTAAAAACGGATGAAAACACCACAAAAACGTGATAAAACAACTATAAACAGACGAAACACCACAAAAATGTGATGAAACGACTAAAAACAGACGCAAGACACCGCAAAAACGACTAAAAACAGATGAAAACACCACAAAAACGTGATGAAACGACAAAAAACAGATGAAAACACCACTAAACCGTGATGAAACAACTAAAAACAGAGGCAAAACTCAACAAAAACGTGATGAAACGACTAAAAACAGATGAAAACACCAAAAAAACTGACAAAACAACTACTAATAGACCAAGACTCCACAAAAACATGACAAAACGACTAAAAACAGACGCAAAACTCCACAAAAACATTATGAAACGACTAAAAAAAGATGAAAACACCACAAATACGTGATGAAACGACTAAAAACAGACGAAAAACCCCCACAAAAACATGAAAAAACGACTAAAAACTGATGAAAACACCACAAAAACGTGACAAAAACGACTAAAAGTAGATGAAAACACCACAAAAACGTGACAAAACGACCAACCAAAGATCATAACACCACAAAAATATGATAAAACAACTAAAAACAGACGAAAACACCAGAAATATGTGATGAAACGACTTAAAACAGAGACAAAACACCACAAAAACATGACAAAACGACTAAAAACAGACGAAAACACCACAAAAACGTGATGAAACGACTAAAAACAGACGCAAAATTCCACAGAAACATGACAAAACGACTAAAAACTGATTAAAATAGCACTAAAACGTGACAAAACGACTAAAGCAGACGAAAACATCAACAAAAACATGATGAAACGACTAACAACAGATGAAAACACCACAAATATGATGAAACGACTTAAAACAGATGAATTACCACAAAAACATGACAAAAATGACTAGAAACAGATGAAAACACCACAAAAACGTGATAAAACAACTATAAACAGACGAAACACACCACAAAAACGTGATGAAACGGCTAAAACAGACGCAAGACACCACAAAAACGACTAAAACCAGATGAAAACACCACAAAAACGTGATGAAACAACTAAAAACAGACAACAACACCACAAAAACACGAAAAAACGACAAAAAAACGGATGAAAACACCACAATAACATGACAAAAACGACTAAAAACGGATGAAAACACCACAAAAACGTGACAAAACGACCAACCAAAGACCATAACACCACAAAAATATGATAAAACAACTAAAAACAGACGAAAACACCAGAAATATGTGATGAAACGACTTAAAACAGAGACAAAACACCACAAAAACATGACAAAACGACTAAAAACAGACGAAAACACCACAAAAACGTGATGAAACGACTAAAAACAGACGCAAAATTCCACAGAAACATGACAAAACGACTAAAAACTGATTAAAATAGCACTAAAACGTGACAAAACGACTAAAGCAGAAGAAAACATCAACAAAAACATGATGAAACGACTAACAAAAGATGAAAACACCACAAATATGATGAAACGACTTAAAACAGATGAATTACCACAAAAACATGACAAAAATGACTAGAAACAGATGAAAACACCACAAAAACGTGATAAAACAACTATAAACATACGAAACACACCACAAAAACGTGATGAAACGGCTAAAACAGACGCAAGACACCACAAAAACGACTAAAACCAGATGAAAACACCACAAAAACGTGATGAAACAACTAAAAACAGATGAAAACACCACAAAAACGTGATGAAACGACTAAAAACAGACGCAAAATTCCACAGAAACATGACAAAACGACTAAAAACGGATTAAAATAGCACTAAAACGTGACAAAACGACTAAAAACAGACGAAAACACCAACAAAAACGTGATGAAACGACAAACAACAGACAAAAACACCACAAATATGATGAAACGACTTAAAACAGATGAAAACACCACAAAAACATGACAAAAATGACTAGAAACAGACGAAACACACCACAAAAACGTGATGAAACGACTAAAAACTGATGAAAACACCACAAAAACGTGACAAAAATGACTAAAAACGGATGAAAACACCACAAAAACGTGATAAAACAACTATAAACAGACGAAACACCACAAAAATGTGATGAAACGACTAAAAACAGACGCAAGACACCGCAAAAACGACTAAAAAAAGATGAAAACACCACAAAAACGTGATGAAACGACAAAAAACAGATGGAAACACCACTAAACCGTGATGAAACAACAAAAAACAGAGGCAAAACTCCACAAAAACATGACAAAACGACTAAAAACAGACGCAAAACTCAACAAAAACATTATGAAACGACTAAAAAAAGATGAAAACACCACAAATACGTGATGAAACAACTAAAAACAGACGAAAAAACCCCACAAAAACATGAAAAAACGACTAAAAACTGATGAAAACACCACAAAAACGTGACAAACACGACTAAAAGTAGATGAAAACACCACAAAAAGGTGACAAAACGACTAAAAACTGATTAAAATAGCACTAAAACGTGACAAAACGACTAAAGCAGACGAAAACATCAACAAAAACATGATGAAACGACTAACAACAGATGAAAACACCACAAATATGATGAAACGACTTAAAACAGATAAATTACCACAAAAACATGACAAAAATGACTAGAAACAGATGAAAACACCACAAAAACGTGATAAAACAACTATAAACAGACGAAACACACCACAAAAACGTGATGAAACGGCTAAAAACAGACGCAAGACACCACAAAAACGACTAAAAACAGATGAAAACACCACAAAAACGTAATGAAACCAATTAAAACAGATGAAAACACCACAAAACCGTGATGAAACAACTAAAAACAGATGCAAAGCTCAACAAAAACGTGATGAAACGACTAAAAACACACGCAAAACTCCACAAAAAAATGATGAAACGACTAAAAAAAGACGCAAAACTCCACAGAAACATGACAAATCGACTAAAAACAGATGAAAACACCACTAAAACGTGACAAAACGATTAAAAAAAGGCAACACCACAAAAACTTAAGAAAACGACTAAAAACAGACACAAAATTCTAGAAAAACATTATGAAACGTCTAAAAACAGATGAAAACACCACAAAAACGTGATGAAACGACTAAAAACAGACGCAAAGATCCATAAAACAATGCAAAACGACTAAAAACAGATGAAAACACCACTAAAACGTGACAAAACGATTAAAAACAGGCAACACCACAAAAACCTGAAAAAACTACTAAATACAGACGCAAAACACCACAAAAACATTATGAAACAACTAAAAACAGATGAAAACACCACAGAAACGTGATGAAACGACTAAAAGCAGACAAAAACACGACAAAAACATGACAAACAGCTAAAAACGGATGAAAACACCACAAAAACATGACAAAACGACTGAAAAAAGATCAAAACACCACAAAAATATGATGAAACGACTAAAAACAGACCCAAAGCTCCATAAAACAATGCAAAACTACTAAAAACAGACTCAAAACTCCACAAAAACATGATGTAACGACTAAAAACAGATGAAAACACCACAAAAACGTGATGAAACCACTTAAAACAGATGAAAACACCACAAAAACGTGATGAACCGACTTAAAACAGGTGAAAACACCACAAAAATTTGACAAAAATGACTAAAAACAGATGAAAACACCACAAAAACGTGATGAAACGACTAAAAACAGACGAATACACCACAAATATGAGATGAAACGACTTAAAACAGACGCAAAACACCACAAAAACATGGCAAAACGACTAAAAACAGACGAAAACACCACAAAAACGTGATGAAACGACTAACAACAGACGACAAATTCCACAGAAACATGACGAAACGACTAAAAACTGTTTAAAATACCACTAAAACGTGACAAAACGACTAAAAACAGACGAAAACACCAGCAAAAACGTGATGAAACGACTAAAATCAGACAAAAACACCACAAATACGTTATGAAACAACTTAAAACAGATGAAAACACCACAAATACATGACAAAAAGACTAAAAATTGACGAAACACCACAAAAACGTGATGAAACGACTAAAAACAGATGAAAACACCACAAAACGTGAAAAGACAACTAAAAACAGACGAAACACACCACAAAAACGTGATGAAACGACTAAAAACTGATGAAAACACCACAAAAACGTGACAAAAATGACTAAAAACGGATGAAAACACCACAAAAACGTGATAAAACAACTATAAACAGACGAAACACCACAAAAATGTGATGAAACGACTAAAAACAGACGCAAGACACCGCAAAAACGACTAAAAACAGATGAAAACACCACAAAAACGTGATGAAACGACAAAAAACAGATGAAAACACCACTAAACCGTGATGAAACAACTAAAAACAGAGGCAAAACTCAACAAAAACGTGATGAAACGACTAAAAACAGATGAAAACACCAAAAAAACCTGACAAAACAACTACTAATAGACCAAGACTCCACAAAAACATGACAAAACGACTAAAAACAGACGCAAAACTCCACAAAAACATTATGAAACGACTAAAAAAAGATGAAAACACCACAAATACGTGATGAAACGACTAAAAATAGACGAAAAAACCCCACAAAAACATGAAAAAACGACTAAAAACTGATGAAAACACCACAAAAACGTGACAAAAACGACTAAAAGTAGATGAAAACACCACAAAAAAGTGACAAAAACGACTAAAAACGGATGAAAACACCACAAAAACGTGACAAAACGACCAACCAAAGATCATAACACTACAAAAATATGATAAAACAACTAAAAACAGACGAAAACACCAGAAATATGTGATGAAACGACTTAAAACAGAGACAAAACACCACAAAAACATGACCAAACGACTAAAAACAGACGAAAACACCACAAAAACGTGATGAAACGACTAAAAACAGACGCAAAATTCCACAGAAACACGACAAAATGACTAAAAACGGATTAAAATAGCACTAAAACGTGACAAAACGACTAAAAACAGACGAAACACACCACAAAAACGTGATGAAACGACTAAAAACTGATGAAAACACCACAAAAACGTGACAAAAATGACTAAAAACGGATGAAAACACCACAAAAACGTGATAAAACAACTATAAACAGACGAAACACCACAAAAATGTGATGAAACGACTAAAAACAGACGCAAGACACCGCAAAAACGACTAAAAACAGATGAAAACACCACAAAAACGTGATGAAACGACAAAAAACAGATGAAAACACCACTAAACCGTGATGAAACAACTAAAAACAGAGGCAAAACTCAACAAAAACGTGATGAAACGACTAAAAACAGATGAAAACACCAAAAAAAACTGACAAAACAACTACTAATAGACCAAGACTCCACAAAAACATGACAAAACGACTAAAAACAGACGCAAAACTCCACAAAAACATTATGAAACGACTAAAAAAAGATGATAACACCACAAATACGTGATGAAACGACTAAAAATAGACGAAAAAACCCCACAAAAACATGAAAAAACGACTAAAAACTGATGAAAACACCACAAAAACGTGACAAAAACGACTAAAAGTAGATGAAAACACCACAAAAAAGTGACAAAAACGACTAAAAAACGGATGAAAACACCACAAAAACGTGACAAAACGACCAACCAAAGATCATAACACCACAAAAATATGATAAAACAACTAAAAACAGACGAAAACACCAGAAATATGTGATGAAACGACTTAAAACAGAGACAAAACACCACAAAAACATGACAAAACGACTAAAAACAGACGAAAACACCACAAAAACGTGATGAAACGACTAAAAACAGACGTAAAATTCCACAGAAACATGACAAAACGACTAAAAACTGATTAAAATAGCACTAAAACGTGACAAAACGACTAAAGCAGACGAAAACATCAACAAAAACATGATGAAACGACTAACAACAGATGAAAACACCACAAATATGATGAAACGACTTAAAACAGATGAATTACCACAAAAACATGACAAAAATGACTAGAAACAGATGAAAACACCACAAAAACGTGATAAAACAACTATAAACAGACGAAACACACCACAAAAACGTGATGAAACGGCTAAAACAGACGCAAGACACCACAAAAACGACTAAAACCAGATGAAAACACCACAAAAACGTGATGAAACAACTAAAAACAGACAACAACACCACAAAAACACGAAAAAACGACTAAAAAACGGATGAAAACACCACAATAACATGACAAAAACGACTAAAAACAGATGAAAACACAACAAAAACGTGATGAAACGACTAAAAACAGACGCAAAATTCCACAGAAACATGACAAAACGACTAAAAACGGATTAAAATAGCACTAAAACGTGACAAGACGACTAAAAACAGACGAAAACACCAACAAAAACGTGATGAAACGACAAACAACAGACAAAAACACCACAAATATGATGAAACGACTTAAAACAGATGAAAACACCACAAAAACATGACAAAAATGACTAGAAACAGACGAAACACACCACAAAAACGTGATGAAACGACTAAAAACTGATGAAAACACCACAAAAACATGACAAAACGACTAAAAACAGACGCAAAACTCCACAAAAACATTATGAAACGACTAAAAAAAGATGAAAACACCACAAATACGTGATGAAACGACTAAAAATAGACGAAAAAACCCCACAAAAACATGAAAAAACGACTAAAAACTGATGAAAACACCACAAAAACGTGACAAAAACGACTAAAAGTAGATGAAAACACCACAAAAAAGTGACAAAAACGACTAAAAACGGATGAAAACACCACAAAAACGTGACAAAACGACCAACCAAAGATCATAACACTACAAAAATATGATAAAACAACTAAAAACAGACGAAAACACCAGAAATATGTGATGAAACGACTTAAAACAGAGACAAAACACCACAAAAACATGACAAAACGACTAAAAACAGACGAAAACACCACAAAAACGTGATGAAACGACTAAAAACAGACGCAAAATTCCACAGAAACATGACTAAATGACTAAAAACGGATTAAAATAGCACTAAAACGTGACAAAACGACTAAAAACAGACGAAAACACCAACAAAAACGTGATGAAACGACAAACAACAGACAAAAACACCACAAATATGATGAAACGACTTAAAACAGATGAAAACACCACAAAAACATGACAAAAATGACTAGAAACAGACGAAACACACCACAAAAACGTGATGAAACGACTAAAAACTGATGAAAACACCACAAAAACATGACAAAACGACTAAAAACAGACGCAAAACTCCACAAAAACATTATGAAACGACTAAAAAAAGATGAAAACACCACAAATACGTGATGAAACGACTAAAAATAGACGAAAAAACCCCACAAAAACATGAAAAAACGACTAAAAACTGATGAAAACATCACAAAAACGTGACAAAAACGACTAAAAGTAGATGAAAACACCACAAAAAAGTGACAAAAACGACTAAAAACGGATGAAAACACCACAAAAACGTGACAAAACGACCAACCAAATGTCATAACACTACAAAAATATGATAAAACAACTAAAAACAGACGAAAACACCAGACATATGTGATGAAACGACTTAAAACAGAGACAAAACACCACAAAAACATGACAAAACGACTAAAAACAGACGAAAACACCACAAAAACGTGATGAAACGACTAAAAACAGACGCAAAATTCCACAGAAACATGACAAAACGACTAAAAACTGATTAAAATAGCACTAAAACGTGACAAAACGACTAAAGCAGACGAAAACATCAACAAAAACATGATGAAACGACTAACAACAGATGAAAACACCACAAATATGATGAAACGACTTAAAACAGATAAATTACCACAAAAACATGACAAAAATGACGAGAAACAGATGAAAACACCACAAAAACGTGATAAAACAACTATAAACAGACGAAACACACCACAAAAACGTGATGAAACGGCTAAAAACAGACGCAAGACACCACAAAAACGACTAAAAACAGATGAAAACACCACAAAAACGTAATGAAACCACTTAAAACAGATGAAAACACCACAAAACCGTGATGAAACAACTAAAAACAGATGCATAACTCAACAAAAACGTGATGAAACGACTAAAAACACACGCAAAACTCCACAAAAAAATGATGAAACGACTAAAAACAGATGAAAACACCTTTAAAGCGTGACAAAACGATTAAAAACAGGCAACACCACAAAAACCTGAAAAAACTACTAAATACAGACGCAAAACACCACAAAAACATTATGAAACGACTAAAACCAGACAAAAACACGACAAAAATATGACAAACACCTAAAAACGGATGAAAACACCACAAAAACATAACAAAACGACTGAAAAAAGATCAAAACACCACAAAAATATGATGAAACGACTAAAAACAGATGAAAACTCCACAAAAACATTATGAAACGACTAAAAACAGACCCAAAGCTCCATAAAACAATGCAAAACTACTAAAAACAGACGCAAAACTCCACAAAAACATGATGTAACAACTAAAAACAGATGAAAACACCACAAAAATGTGATGAAACGACTAAAAACAGACGAAAACACCACAAATATGAGATGAAACGACTTAAAACAGACGCAAAACACCACAAAAACATGGCAAAACGACTAAAAACAGACGAAAACACCACAAAAACGTGATGAAACGACTAACAACAGACGACAAATTCCACAGAACCATGACGAAACGACTAAAAACTGTTTAAAATACCACTAAAACGTGACAAAACGACTAAAAACAGACGAAAACACCAACAAAAACGTGATGAAACGACTAAAATCAGACAAAAACACCACAAATACGTTATGAAACAACTTAAAACAGATGAAAACATAACAAATACATGACAAAAAGACTAAAAATTGACGAAACACCACAAAAACGTGATGAAACAACTAAAAACAGATGAAAACACCACAAAACGTGAAAAGACAACTAAAAACAGACGAAAAACACCACAAAAACGTGATGAAACGACTAAAAACTGATGAAAACACCACAAAAACGTGACAAAAATGACTAAAAACAGATGAAAACACCACAAAAACGTGATAAAACAACTATAAACAGACGAAACACCACAAAAATGTGATGAAACGACTAAAAACAGACGCAAGACACCGCAAAAACGACTAAAAACAGATGAAAACACCACAAAAACGTGACAAAATGACCAAAAAAAGATCAAAACACCACAAAAATATGATCAAACAACTAAAAAAAGACGAAAACACCACAAAACATGATGAAATGACTGAAAACACACGCAAAACTCCACAAAAACATGACAAAACGACTAAAAACAGACGCATGACACCGCAAAAAAAACTAAAAACAGATGAAACGCCACAACAACGTGATGAAACCACTTAAAACAGATGAAAACACCAAAAAAACCTGGCAAAACGACTACAAACAGACGCAAAACTCCACAAAAACATTATGAAACGACTAAAAACAGATGAAAACACCACAAATACGTGATGAAACGACTAAAAACAGACGAAAAACCCCACAAAAACATGAAAAAAATGACTAAAAACTGATGAAAACACCACAAAAACGTGACAAAAACGACTAAAAGTAGATGAAAACACCACAAAAAGGTGACAAAAATGACTAAAAACAGATGAAAAGACCACAAAAACGTGACAAAACGACCAACCAAAGATCATAACACCACAAAAATATGATAAAACAACTAAAAACAGACGAAAACACCAGAAATATGTGATGAAACGACTTAAAACAGAGACAAAACACCACAAAAACATGACAAAACGACTAAAAACAGACGAAAACACCACAAAAACGTGATGAATCGACTAAAAACAGACGCAAAATTCCACAAAAACATGAAAAAACGACTAAAAACTGATGAATACACCACAAAAACGTGACAAAAACGACTAAAAGTAGATGAAAACACCACAAAAAGGTGACAAAAACGACTAAAAACAGATGAAAAGACCACAAAAACGTGACAAAACGACCAACCAAAGATCATAACACCATAAAAATATGATAAAACAACTAAAAACAGACGAAAACACCAGAAATATGTGATGAAACGACTTAAAACAGAGACAAAACACCACAAAAACATGACAAAACGACTAAAAACAGACGAAAACACCACAAAAACGTGATGAAACGACTAAAAACAGACGCAAAATTCCACAGAAACATGACAAAACGACTAAAAACTGATTAAAATAGCACTAAAACGTGACAAAACGACTAAAGCAGACGAAAACATCAACAAAAACATGATGAAACGACTAACAACAGATGAAAACACCACAAATATGATGAAACGACTTAAAACAGATAAATTACCACAAAAAAATGACAAAAATGACTAGAAACAGATGAAAACACCACAAAAACGTGATAAAACAACTATAAACAGACGAAACACACCACAAAAACGTGATGAAACGGCTAAAACAGACGCAAGACACCACAAAAACGACTAAAACCAGATGAAAACACCACAAAAACGTGATGAAACGACTAAAAACAGACAAAAACACCACAAAAACACGAAAAAACGACAAAAAAACGGATGAAAACACCACAATAACATGACAAAAACGACTAAAGACAGATGAAAACACCACAAAAACGTGATGAAACGACTAAAAACAGACGCAAAATTCCACAGAAACATGACAAAACGACTAAAAACGGATGAAAACACCACAAAAACATGACAAAATGACTGAAAAAAGATCAAAACACCACAAAAACATTATGAAACGACTAAAAACATATGAAAACACCACAAAAACGTGATGAAGCGACTAAAAACAGACAAAAACACGACAAAACATTTCAAACAGCTAAAAACGGATGAAAACACCACAAAAACATGACAAAACGACTGAAAAAAGATCAAAACACCACAAAAACATTATGAAACGACTTAAAACAGATGAAAACACCACAGATATGATGCAACGACCTAAAACAGATGAAAACACCACAAAAACATGATAAAAATGACTAGAAACAGATGAAAACACCAAAAAAACGTGATAAAACAACTATAAATAGACGAAACACACCACAAAAACATGACAAAACGACTGAAAAAAGATCAAGACACCACAAAAACATTATGAAACGACTTAAAACAGATGAAAACACCATAAAAACGTGATGAAACGACTAAAAGCAGACAAAAACACGACAAAAACATGACAAACAGCTAAAAACGGATGAAAACACCACAAAAACATGACAAAACGACTGAAAAAAGATCAAAACACCACAAAAATATGATGAAATGACTAAAAACAGATGAAAACTCCACAAAAACATCATGAAACGACTAAAAACAGACCCAAAGCTCCATAAAACAATGCAAAACGACTAAAACAGACGCAAAAGTCCACAAAAACATGATGAAACGACTAAAAACAGATGAAAAAATCACAAAAACGTGACAAAAACGACTAAAAACGGATGAAAGCTCCACAAAAAGGTGACTAAACGACTAAAAACAGACGAAAACACTTCAAGAACATAACAAAACAACTAAAAACAGACGCAAAACTCCACAAAAACATGATGTAACGACTAAAAACAGATGAAAACACCACAAAAACGTGATGAAATGACTAAAAACGGACAAAAACACCACAAGAACATGACGAAAAGACTAAAAACAGACGCAAAAGTCCACAGAAACATGACGAAACGACTAAAAACAGATGAAAACACGACAAATACGTGATGAAACGACTAAAAACAGACGAAAAAAAACCCACAAAAACATAAAAAACGACTAAAAACTAATGAAAACACCACAAAAACGTGACAAAAACGACTAAAAGTAGATGAAAACACCACAAAAAGGTGACAAAACGACTAAAAACTGATTAAAATAGCACTAAAACGTGACAAAACGACTAAAGCAGACGAAAACATCAACAAAAACATGATGAAACGACTAACAACAGATGAAAACACCACAAATATGATGAAACGACTTAAAACAGATAAATTACCACAAAAACATGACAAAAATGACTAGAAACAGATGAAAACACCACAAAAACGTGATAAAACAACTATAAACAGACGAAACACACCACAAAAACGTGATGAAACGGCTAAAAACAGACGCAAGACACCACAAAAACGACTAAAAACAGATGAAAACACCACAAAAACGTAATGAAACCAATTAAAACAGATGAAAACACCACAAAACCGTGATGAAACAACTAAAAACAGATGCAAAACTCAACAAAAACGTGATGAAACGACTAAAAACACACGCAAAACTCCACAAAAAAATGATGAAACGACTAAAAAAAGACGCAAAACTCCACAGAAACATGACAAATCGACTAAAAACAGATGAAAACACCACTAAAACGTGACAAAACGATTAAAAAAAGGCAACACCACAAAAACTTGAGAAAACGACTAAAAACAGACACAAAATTCCACAAAAACATTATGAAACGTCTAAAAACAGATGAAAACACCACAAAAACGTGATGAAACGACTAAAAACAGAGGCAAAACTCAACAAAAACGTGATGAAACGACTAAAATCAGACAAAAACACAACAAATACGTTATGAAACAACTTAAAACAGATGAAAACACCACAAATACATGACAAAAAGACTAAAAATTGACGAAACACCACAAAAACGTGATGAAACGACTAAAAACAGATGAAAACACCACAAAACGTGAAAAGACAACTAAAAACAGACGAAACACACCACAAAAACGTAATGAAACGGCTAAAAACAGATGCAAAACCCAACAAAAACGTGATGAAACGACTAAAGACACGCAAAACTCCACAAAAACATGATGAAACGACTAAAAACAGATGCAAAACCCAACAAAAACCTGAGAAAACTACTAAAAACAGACGCAAAACACCACAAATATGATGAAACGACTTAAAACAGATGAAAACACCACAAAAACATGACAAAAATGACTAGAAACAGATGAAAACACCAAAAAAATGTGATAAAACCACTATAAACAGACGAAACACACCACAAAAACGTGATGAAACGGCTAAAAACAGACGCAAGACACCACAAAAACGACTAAAAACAGATGAAAACACCACAAAAACGTGATGAAACCTCTTAGAACAGATGAAAACACCACAAAACCGTGATGAAACAACTAAAAACAGATGCAAAACTCAACAAAAACGTGATGAAACGACTAAAAACACACGCAAAACTCCACAAAAAAATGATGAAACGACTAAAAAAAGACGCAAAACTCCACAGAAACATGACAAATCGACTAAAAACAGATGAAAACACCACTAAAACGTGACAAAACGATTAAAAAAAGGCAACACCACAAAAACTTGAGAAAACGACTAAAAACAGACACAAAATTCCACAAAAACATTATGAAACGTCTAAAAACAGATGAAAACACCACAAAAACGTGATGAAACAACTAAAAACAGACGCAAAGCTCCATAAAACAATGCAAAACGACTAAAAACAGATGAAAACACCACTAAAGCGTGACAAAACGATTAAAAACAGGCAACACCACAAAAACCTGAAAAAACTACTAAATACAGACGCAAAACACCACAAAAACATTATGAAACGACTAAAAACAGATGAAAACACCACAGAAACGTGATGAAACGACTAAAAGCAGACAAAAACACGACAAAAACATGACAAACAGCTAAAAACGGATGAAAACACCACAAAAACATGACAAAACGACTGAAAAAAGATCAAAACACCACAAAAATATGATGAAACGACTAAAAACAGATGAAAACTCCACAAAAACATTATGAAACTACTAAAAACAGACCCAAAGCTCCATAAAACAATGCAAAACTACTAAAAACAGACGCAAAACTCCACAAAAACATGATGTAACGACTAAAAACAGATGAAAACACCACAAAAACGTGATGAACCGACTTAAAACAGGTGAAAACACCACAGAATTGTGACAAAAATGACTAAAAACAGATGAAAACACCACAAAAACGTGATGAAACGACTAAAAACAGACGAAAACACCACAAATATGAGATGAAACGACTTAAAACAGACGCAAAACACCACAAAAACATGGCAAAACGACTAAAAACAGACGAAAACACCACAAATTAGGATTAAACGACTTAAAACAGACGCAAAACACCACAAAAACCTGAGAAAACTACTAAAAACAGACGCAAAACACCACAAATATGATGAAACGACTTAAAACAGATGAAAACACCACAAAAACATGACAAAAATGACTAGAAACAGATGAAAACACCAAAAAAATGTGATAAAACAACTATAAACAGACGAAACACACCACAAAAACGTGATGAAACGGCTAAAAACAGACGCAAGACACCACAAAAACGACTAAAAACAGATGAAAACACCACAAAAACGTGATGAAACCTCTTAGAACAGATGAAAACACCACAAAACCGTGATGAAACAACTAAAAACAGATGCAAAACTCAACAAAAACGTGATGAAACGACTAAAAACACACGCAAAACTCCACAAAAAAATGATGAAACGACTAAAAAAAGACGCAAAACTCCACAGAAACATGACAAATCGACTAAAAACAGATGAAAACACCACTAAAACGTGACAAAACGATTAAAAAAAGGCAACACCACAAAAACTTGAGAAAACGACTAAAAACAGACACAAAATTCCACAAAAACATTATGAAACGTCTAAAAACAGATGAAAACACCACAAAAACGTGATGAAACGACTAAAAACAGACGCAAAGCTCCATAAAACAATGCAAAACGACTAAAAACAGATGAAAACACCACTAAAGCGTGACAAAACGATTAAAAACAGGCAACACCACAAAAACCTGAAAAAACTACTAAATACAGACGCAAAACACCACAAAAACATTATGAAACGACTAAAAACAGATGAAAACACCACAGAAACGTGATGAAACGACTAAAAGCAGACAAAAACACGACAAAAACATGACAAACAGCTAAAAACGGATGAAAACACCACAAAAACATGACAAAACGACTGAAAAAAGATCAAAACACCACAAAAATATGATGAAACGACTAAAAACAGATGAAAACTCCACAAAAACATTATGAAACTACTAAAAACAGACCCAAAGCTCCATAAAACAATGCAAAACTACTAAAAACAGACGCAAAACTCCACAAAAACATGATGTAACGACTAAAAACAGATGAAAACACCACAAAAACGTGATGAACCGACTTAAAACAGGTGAAAACACCACAGAATTGTGACAAAAATGACTAAAAACAGATGAAAACACCACAAAAACGTGATGAAACGACTAAAAACAGACGAAAACACCACAAATATGAGATGAAACGACTTAAAACAGACGCAAAACACCACAAAAACATGGCAAAACGACTAAAAACAGACGAAAACACCACAAATTAGGATTAAACGACTTAAAACAGACGCAAAACACCACAAAAACCTGAGAAAACTACTAAAAACAGACGCAAAACACCACAAATATGATGAAACGACTTAAAACAGATGAAAACACCACAAAAACATGACAAAAATGACTAGAAACAGATGAAAACACCAAAAAAATGTGATAAAACAACTATAAACAGACGAAACACACCACAAAAACGTGATGAAACGGCTAAAAACAGACGCAAGACACCACAAAAACGACTAAAAACAGATGAAAACACCACAAAAACGTGATGAAACCTCTTAGAACAGATGAAAACACCACAAAACCGTGATGAAACAACTAAAAACAGATGCAAAACTCAACAAAAACGTGATGAAACGACTAAAAACACACGCAAAACTCCACAAAAAAATGATGAAACGACTAAAAAAAGACGCAAAACTCCACAGAAACATGACAAATCGACTAAAAACAGATGAAAACACCACTAAAACGTGACAAAACGATTAAAAAAAGGCAACACCACAAAAACTTGAGAAAACGACTAAAAACAGACACAAAATTCCACAAAAACATTATGAAACGTCTAAAAACAGATGAAAACACCACAAAAACGTGATGAAACGACTAAAAACAGACGCAAAGCTCCATAAAACAATGCAAAACGACTAAAAACAGATGAAAACACCACTAAAGCGTGACAAAACGATTAAAAACAGGCAACACCACAAAAACCTGAAAAAACTACTAAATACAGACGCAAAACACCACAAAAACATTATGAAACGACTAAAAACAGATGAAAACACCACAGAAACGTGATGAAACGACTAAAAGCAGACAAAAACACGACAAAAACATGACAAACAGCTAAAAATGGATGAAAACACCACAAAAACATGACAAAACGACTGAAAAAAGATCAAAACACCACAAAAATATGATGAAACGACTAAAAACAGATGAAAACTCCACAAAAACATTATGAAACGACTAAAAACAGACCCAAAGCTCCATAAAACAATGCAAAACTACTAAAAACAGACGCAAAACTCCACAAAAACATGATGTAACGACTAAAAACAGATGAAAACACCACAAAAACGTGATGAACCGACTTAAAACAGGTGAAAACACCACAGAATTGTGACAAAAATGACTAAAAACAGATGAAAACACCACAAAAACGTGATGAAACGACTTAAAACAGACGCAAAACACCACAAAAACATGGCAAAACGACTAAAAACAGACAAAAACACCACAAAAACGTGATGAAACGACTAACAACAGACGACAAATTCCACAGAAACATGACGAAACGACTAAAAACTGTTTAAAATACCACTAAAACGTGACAAAACGACTAAAAACAGACGAAAACACCAGCAAAAACGTGATGAAACGACTAAAATCAGACAAAAACACAACAAATACGTTATGAAACAACTTAAAACAGATGAAAACACCACAAATACATGACAAAAAGACTAAAAATTGACGAAACACCACAAAAACGTGATGAAACGACTAAAAACAGATGAAAACACCACAAAACGTGAAAAGACAACTAAAAACAGACGAAACACACCACAAAAACGTAATGAAACGGCTAAAAACAGATGCAAAACCCAACAAAAACGTGATGAAACGACTAAAGACACGCAAAACTCCACAAAAACATGATGAAACGACTAAAAACAGACGCAAAACCCAACAAAAACCTGAGAAAACTACTAAAAACAGACGCAAAACACCACAAATATGATGAAACGACTTAAAACAGATGAAAACACCACAAAAACATGACAAAAATGACTAGAAACAGATGAAAACACCAAAAAAATGTGATAAAACAACTATAAACAGACGAAACACACCACAAAAACGTGATGAAACGGCTAAAAACAGACGCAAGACACCACAAAAACGACTAAAAACAGATGAAAACACCACAAAAACGTGATGAAACCTCTTAGAACAGATGAAAACACCACAAAACCGTGATGAAACAACTAAAAACAGATTCAAAACTCGACAAAAACGTGATGAAACGACTAAAAACACGCAAAACTCCACAAAAACATGATGAAACGACTAAAAAAAGACGCAAAACTCCACAGAAACATGACAAAACGACTAAAAACAGATGAAAACACCACTAAAGCGTGACAAAACGATTAAAAACAGGCAACACCACAAAAACCTGAGAAAAACACTAAAAACAGACGCAAAACACCACAAAAACATTATGAAATGACTAAAAGCAGACAAAAACTCGACAAAAACATGACAAACAGCTAAAAACGGATGAAAACACCACAAAAACATGACAAAACGACTGAAAAAAGATCAAAACACCGCAAAAACATTATGAAACGACTAAAAACAGATGAAAACACCACAAAAAC
The DNA here is from genome assembly GCF_963691815.1 of Echiichthys vipera. Classification (NCBI taxonomy): domain Eukaryota; kingdom Metazoa; phylum Chordata; class Actinopteri; order Perciformes; family Trachinidae; genus Echiichthys; species Echiichthys vipera. Next base: position 35,285,449 of record NC_139831.1, read on the forward strand.
CTGATGAAACGACTAAAAGCAGACAAAAACACGACAAAAACATGACAAACAGCTAAAAACGGATGAAAACACCACAAAGAAAAAAGATCAAAACACCACAAAAATATGATGAAATGACTAAAACAAGATGAAAACTCCACAAAAACATCATGAAACGACTAAAAACAGACCCAAAGCTCCATAAAACAATGCAAAACGACTAAAAACAGACGCAAAAGTCCAAAAAAAAATGATGAAACGACTAAAAACAGATGAAAAAATCACAAAAACGTGACAAAAACGACTAAAAACGGATGAAAGCTCCACAAAAAGGTGACTAAACGACTAAAAACAGACGAAAACACTTCAAGAACATAACAAAACAACTAAAAACGGACGCAAAACTCCACAAAAACATGATGTAACGACTAAAAACAGATGAAAACACCACAAAAACGTGATGAAATGACTAAAAACGGACAAAAACACCACAAGAACATGACGAAAAGACTAAAAACAGACGCAAAACTCCACAGAAACATGACGAAACAACTAAAAACAGATGAAAACACCACAAAAACGTGACAAAACGATTAAAAACAGACGAGAAAAAAACAAAAACGTGATGAAACGACTAAAAACAGACGCAAAATTCCACAGAAACATGACAAAATGACTAAAAACTGATTAAAATAGCACTAAAACGTGACAAAACGACTAAAAACAGACGAAAACACCGACAAAAACGTGATGAAACGACAAACAACAGACGAAAACACCACAAATATGATGAAACGACTTAAAACAGATGAAAACACCACAAAAACATGACAAAAATGACTAGAAACAGATGAAAACACCAAGAAAATGTGATAAAACAACTATAAATAGACGAAACACACCACAAAAACGTGATGAAACGGCTAAAAGCAGATGCAAAACCCAACAAAAACGTGATGAAACGACTAAAAACATGCAAAACTCCACAAAAACATGATGAAACGACTAAAAAAAGATGAAAACACCACTAAAGCGTGACAAAACGATTAAAAACAGACAAAAACACGACAAAAACATGACAAACAGCTAAAAACGGATGAAAACACCACAAAGAAAAAAGATCAAAACACCACAAAAATATGATGAAATGACTAAAAACAGATGAAAACTCCACAAAAACATCATGAAACGACTAAAAACAGACCCAAAGCTCCATAAAACAATGCAAAACGACTAAAAACAGACGCAAAAGTTCACAAAAACGTGATGAAACGACTAAAAACAGATGAAAAAATCACAAAAACGTGACAAAAACGACTAAAAACGGATGAAAGCTCCACAAAAAGGTGACTGAACGACTAAAAACAGACGAAAACACTTCAAGAACATAACAAAACAACTAAAAACAGACGCAAAACTCCACAAAAACATGATGTAACGACTAAAAACAGATAAAAACACCACAAAAACGTGATGAAATGACTAAAAACGGACAAAAACACCACAAGAACATGACGAAAAGACTAAAAACAGACGCAAAACTCCACAGAAACATGACGAAACGACTAAAAACAGATGAAAACACCACAAAAACGTGACAAAACGATTAAAAACAGACAAAAACACCACAAAAACGTGATGAAACGACTAAAAACAGACGCAAAACTCCACAAAAACATAATGAAACGACAAAAAACAGATGAAAACACCACAAAACGCGATGAAACGTCCAAAAAACAGACGAAAACACTACAAAACATTACAAAAAGACTAAAAACAGATGAAAACACCACAAAAACATGACGAAACAATTAGAAACAGATGAAAACAACACAAAAACATGACAAAAATGACTAAAGATAGATGAAAACGCCGCAAAAAGGTGACAAAAAAGACTAAAAACAGATGAAAACACCACAAAAATGTGATGAAACGACTAAAAGCAGACAAAAACACGACAAAATAATGACAAACAGCTAAAAACGGATGAAAACACCACAAAGAAAAAAGATCAAAACACCACAAAAATATGATGAAATGACTAAAACAAGATGAAAACTCCACAAAAACATCATGAAACGACTAAAAACAGACCCAAAGCTCCATAAAACAATGCAAAACGACTAAAAACAGACGCAAAAGTCCAAAAAAAAATGATGAAACGACTAAAAACAGATGAAAAAATCACAAAAACGTGACAAAAACGACTAAAAACGGATGAAAGCTCCACAAAAAGGTGACTAAACGACTAAAAACAGACGAAAACACTTCAAGAACATAACAAAACAACTAAAAACGGACGCAAAACTCCACAAAAACATGATGTAACGACTAAAAACAGATGAAAACACCACAAAAACGTGATGAAATGACTAAAAACGGACAAAAACACCACAAGAACATGACGAAAAGACTAAAAACAGACGCAAAACTCCACAGAAACATGACGAAACAACTAAAAACAAATGAAAAAACCACAAAAACGTGACAAAACGATTAAAAACAGACGAGAAAAAAACAAAAACGTGATGAAACGACTAAAAACAGACGCAAAATTCCACAGAAACATGACAAAATGACTAAAAACTGATTAAAATAGCACTAAAACGTGACAAAACGACTAAAAACAGACGAAAACACCGACAAAAACGTGATGAAACGACAAACAACAGACGAAAACACCACAAATATGATGAAACGACTTAAAACAGATGAAAACACCACAAAAACATGACAAAAATGACTAGAAACAGATGAAAACACCAAGAAAATGTGATAAAACAACTATAAATAGACGAAACACACCACAAAAACGTGATGAAACGGCTAAAAGCAGATGCAAAACCCAACAAAAACGTGATGAAACGACTAAAAACACGCAAAACTCCACAAAAACATGATGAAACGACTAAAAAAAGACGCAAAACTCCACAGAAACATGACAAAACGACTAAAAACAGATGAAAACACCACTAAAGCGTGACAAAACGATTAAAAACAGGCAACACCACAAAAACCTGAGAAAACTACTAAAAACAGACGCAAAACACCACAAAAACATTATGAAACGACTAAAAGCAGACAAAAACACGACAAAAACATGACAAACAGCTAAAAACGGATGAAAACACCACAAAAACATGACAAAACGACTGAAAAAAGATCAAAACACCACAAAAACATTATGAAACGACTAAAAACAGATGAAAACACCACAAAAACGTGATGAAACGACTAAAAGCAGACAAAAACACGACAAAAACATGACAAACAGCTAAAAACGGATGAAAACACCACAAAGAAAAAAGATCAAAACACCACAAAAATATGATGAAATGACTAAAAACAGATGAAAACTCCACAAAAACATCATGAAACGACTAAAAACAGACCCAAAGCTCCATAAAACAATGCAAAACGACTAAAAACAGACGCAAAAGTCCACAAAAACGTGATGAAACGACTAAAAACAGATGAAAAAATCACAAAAACGTGACAAAAACGACTAAAAACGGATGAAAGCTCCACAAAAAGGTGACTGAACGACTAAAAACAGACGAAAACACTTCAAGAACATAACAAAACAACTAAAAACAGACGCAAAACTCCACAAAAACATGATGTAACGACTAAAAACAGATAAAAACACCACAAAAACAAGATGAAATGACTAAAAACGGACAAAAACACCACAAGAACATGACGAAAAGACTAAAAACAGACGCAAAACTCCACAGAAACATGACGAAACGACTAAAAACAGATGAAAACACCACAAAAACGTGACAAAACGATTAAAAACAGACGAGAAAAAAACAAAAACGTGATGAAACGACTAAAAACAGACGCAAAATTCCACAGAAACATGACAAAATGACTAAAAACTGATTAAAATAGCACTAAAAAGTGACAAAACGACTAAAAACAGACGAAAACACCGACAAAAACGTGATGAAACGACAAACAACAGACGAAAACACCACAAATATGATGAAACGACTTAAAACAGATGAAAACACCACAAAAACATGACAAAAATGACTAGAAACAGATGAAAACACCAAAAAAATGTGATAAAACAACTATAAATAGACGAAACACACCACAAAAACGTGATGAAACGGCTAAAAGCAGATGCAAAACCCAACAAAAACGTGATGAAACGACTAAAAACACGCAAAACTCCACAAAAACATGATGAAACGACTAAAAAAAGACGCAAAACTCCACAGAAACATGACAAAACGACTAAAAACAGATGAAAACACCACTAAAGCGTGACAAAACGATTAAAAACAGGCAACACCACAAAAACCTGAGAAAACTACTAAAAACAGACGCAAAACACCACAAAAACATTATGAAACGACTAAAAGCAGATGAAAACACCACAAAACGCGATGAAACGTCCAAAAAACAGACGAAAACACCACAAAAACATTACAAAACGACTAAAAACAGATGAAAACACCACAAAAACATGACGAAACGATTAGAAACAGATGAAAACAACACAAAAACATGACAAAAATGACTAAAGATAGATGAAAACGCCGCAAAAAGGTGACAAAAAAGACTAAAAACAGATGAAAACACCACAAAAATGTGATGAAACGACTAAAAGCAGACAAAAACACGACAAAAACATGACAAACAGCTAAAAACGGATGAAAACACCACAAAGAAAAAAGATCAAAACACCACAAAAATATGATGAAATGACTAAAACAAGATGAAAACTCCATAAAAAGAAGAAGAAGAAGAAGAAGAAGAAGTACTTTATTAATCCCACACGGGAAATTGGATTTTTTCACTCTTATTATTATACATGTTACACACACAGACCCGAAATACACACATGCACAAACAGGGCCTATACATGCAATTAAGGAGAGATGTTAGAGCGAGGGGGCTGCCAGTGACCAGCGCCCCGAGCAGTTGGGGGTTCGGTGCCTTGCTCAACAGCACCTCGGAAGTGCCCAGGAGATGAACTGGCACCTCTCCAGCCACCAGTCCACGCTCCATACATGGTCCACATGGGGACTTGAACCAGCGACCCTACGGTTCCCAGCCAAGTCACCTATGGACTGAGCTACTTCCGCCCCTAACATCATCTAAAAACATCATGAAACGACTAAAAACAGACCCAAAGCTCCATAAAACAATGCAAAACGACTAAAAACAGACGCAAAAGTCCAAAAAAAAATGATGAAACTACTAAAAACAGATGAAAAAATCACAAAAACGTGACAAAAACGACTAAAACGGATGAAAGCTCCACAAAAAAGGTGACTAAACGACTAAAAACAGACGAAAACATTTCAAGAATATAACAAAACAACTAAAAACGGATGAAAACACCACAATAACATTATGAAACGACTAAAAACAGATGAAAACACCACAAAAACGTGATGAAACGACTAAAAGCAGACAAAAACACGACAAAAACATGACAAACAGCTAAAAACGGATGAAAACACCACAAAGAAAAAAGATCAAAACACCACAAAAATATGATGAAATGACTAAAAACAGATGAAAACTCCACAAAAACATCATGAAACGACTAAAAACAGACCCAAAGCTCCATAAAACAATGCAAAACGACTAAAAACAGACGCAAAAGTCCACAAAAATGTGATGAAACGACTAAAAACAGATTAAAACACCACAAAAACGTGACAAAACGATTAAAAACAGACAAAAACACCACAAAAACGTGATGAAACGACTAAAAAAAGACGCAAAACTCCACAAAAACATAATGAAACGACAAAAAACAGATGAAAACACCACAAAACGCGATGAAACGTCCAAAAAACAGACGAAAACACCGTAAAAACATTACAAAACGACTAAAAACAGATGAAAACACCACAAAAACATGACGAAACGATTAGAAACAGATGGAAACAACACAAAAACATGACAAAAATGACTAAAGATAGATGAAAACGCCGCAAAAAGGTGACAAAAAAGACTAAAAACAGATGAAAACACCACAAAAACGTGATGAAACGACTGAAAACAGACGCAAAATTCCACAAAAATGTGATAAAACGACAAAAAAAAGACGCAAAACTCCACAGAAACATGACAAAACGACTAAAAACAGATGAAAACACCACTAAAGCGTGACAAAACGATTAAAAACAGGCAACACCACAAAAACCTGAGAAAAACACTAAAAACAGACGCAAAACACCACAAAAACATTATGAAACGACTAAAAGCAGACAAAAACACGACAAAAACATGACAAACAGCTAAAAACGGATGACAACACCACAAAAACATGACAAAACGACTGAAAAAAGATCAAAACACCGCAAAAACATTATGAAACGACTAAAAACCGATGAAAACACCACAAAAACCTGATGAAACGACTAAAAGCAGACAAAAACACGACAAAAACATGACAAACAGCTAACAACGGATGAAAACACCACAAAGAAAAAAGATCAAAACACCACAAAAATATGATGAAATGACTAAAAACAGATGAAAACTCCACAAAAACATCATGAAACGACTAAAAACAGACCCAAAGCTCCATAAAACAATGCAGAACGACTAAAAACAGACGCAAAAGTCCACAAAAAAATGATGAAACGACTAAAAACAGATGAAAAAATCACAAAATCGTGACAAAAACGACTAAAAACGGATGAAATCTCCACAAAAAGGTGACTAAACGACTAAAAACAGACGAAAACACTTCAAGAACATAACAAAACAACTAAAAACAGACGCAAAACTCCACAAAAACATGATGTAACGACTAAAAACAGATGAAAACACCACAAAAACGTGATGAAATGACTAAAAACGGACAAAAACACCACAAGAACATGACGAAAAGACTAAAAACAGACGCAAAACTCCACAGAAACATGACGAAATGACTAAAAACAGATGAAAACACCACAAAAACGTGACAAAACGATTAAAAACAGACGAAAACACCACAAAAACGTGATGAAACGACTAAAAACAGACGCAAAATTCCACAGAAACATGACAAAATGACTAAAAACTGATTAAAATAGCACTAAAACTTGACAAAACGACTAAAAACAGACGAAAACACCGACAAAAACGTGATGAAACGACGAACAACAGACGAAAACACCACAAATATGATGAAACGACTTAAAACAGATGAAAACACCACAAAAACATGACAAAAATGACTGGAAACAGATGAAAACACCAAAAAAATGTGATAAAACAACTATAAACAGACGAAACACACCACAAAAACGTGATGAAACGGCTAAGAGCAGATGCAAAACCCAACAAAAACGTGATGAAACGACTAAAAACACGCAAAACTCCACAAAAACATGATGAAACGACTAAAAAAAGACGCAAAACTCCACAGAAACATGACAAAACGACTAAAAACAGATGAAAACACCACTAAAGCGTGACAAAACGATTAAAAACAGGCAACACCACAAAAACCTGAGAAAACTACTAAAAACAGACGCAAAACACCACAAAAACATTATGAAACGACTAAAAGCAGACAAAAACACGACAAAAACATGACAAACAGCTAAAAACGGATGAAAACACCACAAAAACATGACAAAACGACTGAAAAAAGATCAAAACACCACAAAAACATTATGAAACGACTAAAAACAGATGAAAACACCACAAAAACGTGATGAAACGACTAAAAGCAGACAAAAACACGACAAAACATGACAAACAGCTAAAAACGGATGAAAACACCACAAAGAAAAAAGATCAAAACACCACAAAAATATGATGAAATGACTAAAAACAGATGAAAACTCCACAAAAACATCATGAAACGACTAAAAACAGACCCAAAGCTCCATAAAACAATGCAAAACGGCTAAAAACAGACGCAAAAGTCCACAAAAACATGATGAAATGACTAAAAACAGATGAAAAAATCACAAAAACGTGACAAAAACAACTAAAAACGGATGAAAGCTCCACAAAAATGTGACTAAACGACTAAAAACAGACGAAAACACTTCAAGAACATAACAAAACAACTAAAAACAGACGCAAAACTCCACAAAAACATGATGTAACGACTAAACACAGATAAAAACACCACAAAAACGTGATGAAATGACTAAAAACGGACAAAAACACCACAAGAACATGACGAAAAGACTAAAAACAGACGCAAAACTCCACAGAAACATGACGAAACGACTAAAAACAGATGAAAACACCACAAAAACGTGACAAAACGATTAAAAACAGACAAAAACACCACAAAAACGTGATGAAACGACTAAAAACAGACGCAAAACTCCACAAAAACATAATGAAACGACAAAAAACAGATGAAAACACCACAAAACGCGATGAAACGTCCAAAAAACAGACGAAAACACCACAAAAACATTACAAAACGACTAAAAACAGATGAAAACACCACAAAAACATGACGAAACGATTAGAAACAGATGAAAACAACACAAAAACATGACAAAAATGACTAAAGATAGATGAGAACACCACAAAAATGTGATGAAACGACTAAGAACAGACAAAAACACCACAAAAACATGAAAAAAACATCTAAAAAACGGATGAAAACACCACAATAACATGACAAAAACGACTAAAAACAGATGAGAACACCACAAAAATGTGATGAAACGACTGAAAACAGACGCAAAATTCCACAAAAATGTGATGAAACGATTAAAAAAGGACGCAAAGCTCCACAAAAACATGACAAAACCACTAAAAACAGATGAAAACACCGCAAAAACGTGATGAAACTCCTAAAAACAGATTTAAAAAAACAAAAAACATGACAAAACAACTGAAAACAGACGAAAACACCACAGAAACTTGATGAAATGACTAAAAACAGACAAAAACACCACAAAAACGTGATGAACCGACTTACAATAGATGAAAACACCACAAAAGCGTGACAAAATGACTAAAAACAGATGAAAACACCACAAAAACGTGATGAACCGACTTAAAACAGATGAGAACACCACAAAAACGTGACAAAACGACTAAAAACAGACGCAAAACTCCACAAAAATATGATGAAACGACTAAAAACTGATGAAAGCACCACAAAAAGGTGACAAAATGACTCAAAACAGACGAAAACACCACAAGAACATGACAAAACAACTAAAAACAGACGCAAAACTCCACAAAAACATGATGAAACGACTAAAAACAGACAAAAACACCACAAAAACATGATGAAACGACTACAAACAGATGAAAACACCACAAAAACATGATAAAACGACTAAAAACAGACGCAAAACTCCACAGAAATATGACAAAACGACTAAAAACAGATGAAAACACCACTAAAACGTGACAAAACGACTATAAACAATTGCAAAACTCCACAAAAACATTATGAAACGACTAAAAACAGATGAAAACACCACAAAAACATGACAAAACGACTAAAAACAGATGAAAACACCACAAAAACATGACCAAACGATTAGTAAACAGATGAAAACAACACAAAAACATGACAAAAATGACTAAAGATAGATGAAAACGCCGCAAAAAGGTGACAAAAACGACTAAAAACAGATGAAAACACCACAAAAATGTGATGAAACGACTAAAAACAGACAAAAACACCACAAAAACACGAAAAAACGTCTAAAAAACGGATGAAAACACCACAATAACATGACAAAAACGACTAAAAACAGATGAGAACACCACAAAAACGTGATGAAACGACTGAAAACAGACGCAAAATTCCACAAAAATGTGATGAAACGATTAAAAACGGACGCAAAGCTCCACTTAAACATGACAAAACCACTAAAAACAGATGAAAACACCGCAAAAACGGATGAAACTCCTAAAAACAGATAAAAAAAACAAAAAACATGACAAAACAACTAAAAACAGACGAAAACACCACAGAAACTTGATGAAATGACTAAAAACAGACAAAAACACCACAAAAACGTGATGAACCGACTTACAATAGATGAAAACACCACAAAAGCGTGACAAAATGACTAAAAACAGATGAAAACACCACAAAAACGTGATGAACCGACTTAAAACAGATGAGAACACCACAAAAACGTGACAAAACGACTAAAAACAGACGCAAAACTCCACAAAATTATGATGAAACGACTAAAAACGGATGAAAGCACCACATAAAGGTGACAAAACGACTAAAAACAGACGAAAACACCACAAGAACATGACAAAACAACTAAAAACAGACGCAAAACTCCACAAAAACATGATGAAACGACTAAAAACAGATGAAAACACCACAAAAACGTGATGAAACGACTAAAAACAGACAAAAACACCACAAAAACATGATGAAACGACTACAAACAGATGAAAACACCACAAAAACATGATAAAACGACTAAAAACAGACGCAAAACTCCACAGAAATATGACAAAACGACTAAAAACAGATGAAAACACCACTAAAACGTGACAAAACGACTATAAACAGATGAAAACACCACAAAAACATTATGAAACGACTAAAAACAGATGAAAACACCACAAAAACATGACAAAACAACTAAAAACATATCAAAACACCACAAAAACGTGATGAAACGACTAAAAACAGACGAAAACACCACAAATATGTGACAAAACGACTAAAAACAGATGAAAACACCACTAAAGCGTGACAAAACGATTACAAACAGGCAACACCACAAAAACCTGAGAAAACTACTAAAAACAGACGCAAAACACCACAAAAACATTAAGAAACGACTAAAAGCAGACAAAAACGCGACAAAAACATGACAAACAGCTAAAAACGAATGAAAACACCACAAAAACATGACAAAACGACTGAAAAAAGATCAAAACACCACAAAAACATTACGAAACGACTAAAAACAGATGAAAACACCACAAAAACGTGATGAAACGACTAAAAGCAGACAAAAACACGACAAAAACATCACAAACAGCTAAAAACGGATGAAAACACCACAAAGAAAAAAGATCAAAAAACCACAAAAATATGATGAAATGACTAAAAACAGATGAAAACTCCACAAAAACATCATGAAACGACTAAAAACAGACCCAAAGCTCCATAAAACAATGCAAAACGACTAAAAACAGACGCAAAAGTCCACAAAAACATGATGAAACGACGAAAAACAGATGACAAAATCACAAAAACGTGACAAAAACGACTAAAAACGGATGAAAGCTCCACAAAAAGGTGACTAAACGAATAAAAACAGACGAAAACACCTAAAGAACATGACAAAAAGACTAAAAACAGACGCAAATCTCCACAGAAACATGACTAAACGACTAAAAACAGATGAAAACACCACAAAACGCGATAAAACGTCCAAAACAACAGACGAAAACACCACAAAAACATTACAAAACGACTAAAAACAGATGAAAACACCACAAAAACATGACGAAACGATTAAAAACAGATGAAAACAACACAAAAACATGACAAAAATGACTAAAAATAGATGAAAACACTGCAAAAAGGTGACAAAAACGACTAAAAACAGATGAAAACACCACAAAAATGTGATGAAACGACCAAAAACAGATGAAAACACCACAAAAACGTGAAGAAATGACTGAAAACAGACGAAAACACCACAAGAACATGACATAAAGACTAAAAACAGACTAAAAACAGACCGAAACTCCACAGAAACATGACAAAACGACTAAAAACAGATGAAAACACCACTAAACCGTGACAAAACGATTAAAAACAGGCAACACCACAAAAACCTGAGAAAACTACTAAAAACAGACGCAAAACACCACAAAAACATTATGAAACGACTAAAAACAGATAAAACCACAAAAACATGATGAAACGACTAACAGCAGACGAAAACACGACAAAAACATGACAAACAGCTAATAACGGATGAAAACACCACAAAAACATGACAAAACGACTGAAAAAAGATCAAAACACCACAAAAATATGATGAAACGACTAAAAACAGATGAAAACTCCACAAAAACATTATGAAAGGACTAAAAACAGACCCAAAGCTCCATAAAACAATGCAAAACGACTAAAAACAGACGCAAAACTCCACACAAACATGATGAAACGACTAAAGACAGATGAAAAAAATCCCAAAAACGTGACAAAAACGTGACAAAAACGACTAAAAACGGATGAAAGCTCCACAAAAAGGTGACTAAACGACTAAAAACAGACGAAAACACTTCAAGAACATAACAAAACAACTAAAAACGGACGCAAAACTCCACAAAAACATGATGTAACGACTAAAAACAGATGAAAACACCACAAAAACATGATGAAATGACTAAAAACGGACGAAAACACCACAAGAACATGACAAAAAGACTAAAGACGGATGAAAACAGCAAAAACACGTGATAAAACATGTATAAACAGACGAAACACACCACAAAACATGATGAAACGACTGAAAACAGACGCAAAACTCCACAAAAACATGACAAAACGACTAAAAACAAATGAAAACACCACAAAAACATGACAAAACAACTAAAAACATATCAAAACAACACAAAAACGTGATGAAACGACTAAAAACAGACGCAAGACACCGCATAAAAGACTAAATACAGATGAAAACACCACAAAAAAGTGATGAAACCACTTAAAACAGATGAAAACACCACAAAAACGTGATGAACCGACTTGAAACAGATGAAAACACCACAAAAATGTGACAAAACGACTAAAAACAGACGAATACACCACAAAACATGATGAAACGACTGAAAACAGACGCAAAACTCCACAAAAACATGACAAAACGACTAAAAACAAATGAAAACACCACAAAAAAATGACAAAACTACAAAAAACATATCAAAACACCACAAAAACGTGATGAAATGACTAAAAACTGACGAAAACACCACAAATATGAGATGAAACAAGTTAAAACAGACGCAAAACACCACAAAAACATGGCAAAACGACTAAAAACAGACGAAAACACCACAAAAGCGTGATGAAACGACTAACAACAGACGACAAATTCCACAGAAACATGACGAAACGACTAAAAACTGTTTAAAATACCACTAAAACGTGATGAAACGACTAACAACAGACTAAAACACAAACAAAAACGTGATGAAACAACTAAAATCAGACGAAAACACCACAAATACGTTATGAAACGACTTAAAACAGATGAAAACACCACAAATACATGACAAAAATGACTTACAACAGATGAAAACACCACAAAAACGTGATGAAACGACTAAAAACAGATGAAAACACCACAAAACGTGATAAGACAACTAAAAACAGACGAAACACACCACAAAAACGTGATGAAACGACTACAAACAGATGAAAACACCACAAAAAGGTGACAAAAACGACTAAAAACAGATGAAAACACCACAAAAACGTGACAAAACGACCAAAAAAAGATCAAAACACCAAAAAAAAATGATAAAACAACTAAAAACAGACGAAAACACCACAAAACGTAATGAAACGACTAAAAACTGACGCAAAACTCCACAAAACATGATGAAACGACTGAAAATACACGCAAAACTCCACAAAAACATGACAAAACGACTTAAAACAGACGCAAGACACCGCAAAAAAAACTAAAAACAGATGAAAACACCACAAAAACGTGATGAAACCACTTAAAACAGATGAAAACACCACAAAACCGTGATGAAACAACTTAAAACAGATGCAAAACTCAACAAAAACGTGATGAAATGACTAAAAACAGATGTAAACACCAAAAAAACCTGACAAAACGACTACAAACAGACCAAGACTCCACAAAAACATGACAAAACGACTAAAAACAGACGCAAAACTCCACAAAAACATTATGAAACGACTAAAAACAGATGAAAACACCACAAAAACGTGACAAAAATGATTAAAGACGGATGAAAACACAACAAAAAAGTGATAAAACAACTATAAACAAACAAAAACATGATGAAACGACTAAAAACAGACGCAAGACACCGTAAAAAAGACTAAAAACAGATGAAAACACCACAAAAACGTGATGAAACCACTTAAAACAAATGAAAACACCACAAAAACGTGATGAACCGACTTAAAACAGATGAAAACACCACAAAAATGTGACAAAACGACCAAAAAAAGATAAAAACACCAAAAAAATATGATAAAACAACTAAAAACAGACGAAAACACCACAAAACGTAATGAAACGACTAAAAACAGACGCAAAACTTCACAAAACATGATGAAACGACTGAAAATTTACGCAAAACTCCACAAAAACATGATAAAACGACTAAAAACAGACGCAAGACACCGCAAAAAAAACTAAAAACAGATGAAAACACCACAAAAACGTGATGAAACCACTTAAAACAGATGAAAACACCACAAAACCGTGATGAAACAACTAAAAACAGATGCAAAACTCAACAAAAACGTGATGAAACGACTAAAAACAGATGAAAACACCACAAAAATATGATAAAACAACTAAAAACAGACGAAAACACCAACAAAAACGTGATGAAACGACTAAAATCAGACGAAAACACCACAAATATGTTATGAAACGACTTAAAACAGATTAAAACACCACAAATACATGACAAAAATGACTAAAAACAGATGAAAACACCACAAAAACGTGATGAAACGACTAAAACCAGATGAAAACACCACAAAACGTGATAAGACAACTAAAAACAGACAAAACACACCACAAAAACGTGATAAAACAACTATAAACAGACGAAACACACCACAAAAACATGATGAAACGACTAAAAACAGACACAAGACACCGCACAAAAGACTAAAAACAGATGAAAACACCACAAAAACGTGATGAACCGACTTAAAACAGATGAAAACACCACAAAAATGTGACAAAACGACTAAAAACAGACGAAAACACCACAAAACATGATGAAACGACTGAAAACAGACGCAAAACTCCACAAAAACATGACAAAACGACTAAAAACAAATGAAAACACCACAAAAACGTGATGAAGCCACTTAAAACAGATGAAAACACCACAAAAACGTGATGAACCGACTTGAAACAGATGAAAACACCACAAAAATGTGACAAAACGACTAAAAACAGACGAAAACACCACAAAACATGATGAAACGACTGAAAACAGACGCAAAACTCCACAAAAACGTGACAAAACGACTAAAAACAAATGAAAACACCACAAAAACATGACAAAACAACTAAAAACATATCAAAACACCACAAAAACGTGATGAAACGACTAAAAACAGACGAAAACATCACAAATATGAGATGAAACGACTTAAAACAGACGCAAAACACCACAAAAACATGGCAAAACAACTAAAAACAGACGAAAACACCACAAAAACGTGATGAAACGACTAACAACAGACGACAAATTCCACAGAAACATGACGAAACGACTTAAAACTGTTTAAAATACCACTAAAACGTGACAAAACGACTAAAAACAGACGAAAACACGAACAAAAACGTGATGAAACGACTAAAATCAGACGAAAACACCACAAATACGTTATGAAACGACTTAAAACAGATGAAAACACCACAAATACATGACGAAAATGACTAAAAACAGATGAAAACACCACAAAAACGTGATGAAACGACTAAAAACAGATGAAAACACCACAAAACGTGATAAGACAACTAAAAACAGACGAAACACACCACAAAAACGTGATGAAACGACTAAAAACAGATGAAAACACCACAAAAACGTGACAAAATGACTAAAAACAGACGCAAAACTCCACAAAAACATTATGAAACGACTAAAAACAGATGGAAACACCACAAAAACGTGACAAAAATGATTAAAGACGGATGAAAACACCACAAAAACTTGATAAAACAACTATAAACAAACAAAAACATGATGAAACGACTAAAAACAGACGCAAGACACCGCAAAAAAGACTAAAAACAGATGAAAACACCACAAAAACGTGATGAAACCACTTAAAACAAATGAAAACACCACAAAAACGTGATGAACCGACTTAAAACAGATGAAAACACCACAAAAATGTGACAAAACGACCAAAAAAAGATAAAAACACCAAAAAAATATGATAAAACAACTAAAAACAGACGAAAACACCACAAAACGTAATGAAACGACTAAAAACAGACGCAAAACTTCACAAAACATGATGAAACGACTGAAAATTTACGCAAAACTCCACAAAAACATGATAAAACGACTAAAAACAGACGCAAGACACCGCAAAAAAAACTAAAAACAGATGAAAACACCACAAAAATATGATAAAACAACTAAAAACAGACGAAAACACCAACAAAAACGTGATGAAACGACTAAAATCAGACGAAAAACTCCACAAAAACATAATGAAACGACAAAAAACAGATGAAAACACCACAAAACGCGATGAAACGTCCAAAAAACAGACGAAAACACCACAAAAACATTACAAAACGACTAAAAACAGATGAAAACACCACAAAAACATGACGAAACGATTAGAAACAGATGAAAACAACACAAAAACATGACAAAAATGACTAAAGATAGATGAGAACACCACAAAAATGTGATGAAACGACTAAGAACAGACAAAAACACCACAAAAACATGAAAAAACATCTAAAAAACGGATGAAAACACCACAAATACATGACAAAAATGACTAAAAACAGATGAAAACACCACAAAAACGTGATGAAACGACTAAAACCAGATGAAAACACCACAAAACGTGATAAGACAACTAAAAACAGACAAAACACACCACAAAAACGTGATGAAACGACTAAAAACAGATGAAAACACCACAAAAACGTGACAAAAATGATTAAAGACGGATGAAAACACCACAAAAACGTGATAAAACAACTATAAACAGACGCAAGACACCGCACAAAAGACTAAAAACGGATGAAAACACCACAAAAACGTGATGAACCGACTTAAAACAGATGAAAACACCACAAAAATGTGACAAAACGACTAAAAACAGACGAAAACACCACAAAACATGATGAAACGACTGAAAACAGACGCAAAACTCCACAAAAACATGACAAAAGGACTAAAACAAATGAAAACACCACAAAACATGATGAAACGACTGAAAACAGACGCAAAACTCCACAAAAACATGACAAAACGACTAAAAACAAATGAAAACACCACAAAAACATGACAAAACAACTAAAAACATATCAAAACACCACAAAAACGTGATGAAACGACTAAAAACAGACGAAAACATCACAAATATGAGATGAAACGACTTAAAACAGACGCAAAACACCACAAAAACATGGCAAAACAACTAAAAACAGACGAAAACACCACAAAAACGTGATGAAACGACTAACAACAGACGACAAATTCCACAGAAACATGACGAAACGACTTAAAACTGTTTAAAATACCACTAAAACGTGACAAAACGACTAAAAACAGACGAAAACACCAACAAAAACGTGATGAAACGACTAAAAACAGACGAAAACACCACAATACATGATGAAACGACTGAAAACAGACGCATAACTCCACAAAAACATGACAAAACGACTAAAAACAAATGAAAACACCACAAAAACATGACAAAACAATTAAAAACATATCAAAACAACACAAAAACGTGATGAAACGACTAAAAACAGACGAAAACACCACAAATATGAGATGAAACGACTTAAAACAGACGCAATAAACAACAAAAACATGGCAAAACGACTAAAAACAGACGAAAACACCACAAATACGTGATGAAATGACTAACAACAGACGACAAATTCCACAAAAACATGACGAAACGACTAAAAACTGTTTAAAATACCACTAAAACGTGATGAAACGACTAACAACAGACGAAAACACAAACAAAAACGTGATGAAACAACTAAAATCAGACGAAAACACCACAAATACGTTATGAAACGACTTAAAACAGATGAAAACACCACAAATACATGACAAAAATGACTTACAACAGATGAAAACACCACAAAAACGTGATGAAACGACTAAAAACAGATGAAAACACCACAAAACGTGATAAGACAACTAAAAACAGACGAAACACACCACAAAAACGTGATGAAACGACTACAAACAGATGAAAACACCACAAAAAGGTGACAAAAACGACTAAAAACAGATGAAAACACCACAAAAACGTGACAAAACGACCAAAAAAAGATCAAAACACCAAAAAAAAATGATAAAACAACTAAAAACAGACGAAAACACCACAAAACGTAATGAAACGACTAAAAACTGACGCAAAACTCCACAAAACATGATGAAACGACTGAAAATACACGCAAAACTCCACAAAAACATGACAAAACGACTTAAAACAGACGCAAGACACCGCAAAAAAAACTAAAAACAGATGAAAACACCACAAAAACGTGATGAAACCACTTAAAACAGATGAAAACACCACAAAACCGTGATGAAACAACTAAAAACAGATGCAAAACTCAACAAAAACGTGATGAAACGACTAAAAACAGATGTAAACACCAAAAAAACCTGACAAAACGACTACAAACAGACCAAGACTCCACAAAAACATGACAAAACGACTAAAAACAGACGCAAAACTCCACAAAAACATTATGAAACGACTAAAAACAGATGAAAACACCACAAAAACGTGACAAAAATGATTAAAGACGGATGAAAACACCACAAAAACGTGATAAAACAACTATAAACAAACAAAAACATGATGAAACGACTAAAAACAGACGCAAGACACCGCAAAAAAGACTAAAAACAGATGAAAACACCACAAAAACGTGATGAAACCACTTAAAACAAATGAAAACACCACAAAAACGTGATGAACCGACTTAAAACAGATGAAAACACCACAAAAATGTGACAAAACGACCAAAAAAAGATAAAAACACCAAAAAAATATGATAAAACAACTAAAAACAGACGAAAACACCACAAAACGTAATGAAACGACTAAAAACAGACGCAAAACTTCACAAAACATGATGAAACGACTGAAAATTTACGCAAAACTCCACAAAAACATGATAAAACGACTAAAAACAGACGCAAGACACCGCAAAAAAAACTAAAAACAGATGAAAACACCACAAAAACGTGATGAAACCACTTAAAACAGATGAAAACACCACAAAACCGTGATGAAACAACTAAAAACAGATGCAAAACTCAACAAAAACGTGATGAAACGACTAAAAACAGATGAAAACACCACAAAAATATGAAAAAACAACTAAAAACAGACGAAAACACCAACAAAAACGTGATGAAACGACTAAAATCAGACGAAAACACCACAAATATGTTATGAAACGACTTAAAACAGATTAAAACACCACAAATACATGACAAAAATGACTAAAAACAGATGAAAACACCACAAAAACGTGATGAAACGACTAAAACCAGATGAAAACACCACAAAACATGATAAGACAACTAAAAACAGACAAAACACACCACAAAAACGTGATGAAACGACTAAAAACAGATGAAAACACCACAAAACGTGATAAGACAACTAAAAACAGACGAAACACACCACAAAAACGTGATGAAACGACTAAAAACAGATGAAAACACCACAAAAACGTGACAAAATGACTAAAAACAGACGCAAAACTCCACAAAAACATTATGAAACGACTAAAAACAGATGGAAACACCACAAAAACGTGACAAAAATGATTAAAGACGGATGAAAACACCACAAAAACTTGATAAAACAACTATAAACAAACAAAAACATGATGAAACGACTGAAAATACACGCAAAACTCCACAAAAACATGACAAAACGACTTAAAACAGACGCAAGACACCGCAAAAAAAACTAAAAACAGATGAAAACACCACAAAAACGTGATGAAACCACTTAAAACAGATGAAAACACCACAAAACCGTGATGAAACAACTAAAAACAGATGCAAAACTCAACAAAAACGTGATGAAACGACTAAAAACAGATGTAAACACCAAAAAAACCTGACAAAACGACTACAAACAGACCAAGACTCCACAAAAACATGACAAAACGACTAAAAACAGACGCAAAACTCCACAAAAACATTATGAAACGACTAAAAACAGATGAAAACACGACAAAAACGTGACAAAAATGATTAAAGACGGATGAAAACACCACAAAAACGTGATAAAACAACTATAAACAAACAAAAACATGATGAAACGACTAAAAACAGACGCAAGACACCGCAAAAAAGACTAAAAACAGATGAAAACACCACAAAAACGTGATGAAACCACTTAAAACAAATGAAAACACCACAAAAACGTGATGAACCGACTTAAAACAGATGAAAACACCACAAAAATGTGACAAAACGACCAAAAAAAGATAAAAACACCAAAAAAATATGATAAAACAACTAAAAACAGACGAAAACACCACAAAACGTAATGAAACGACTAAAAACAGACGCAAAACTTCACAAAACATGATGAAACGACTGAAAATTTACGCAAAACTCCACAAAAACATGATAAAACGACTAAAAACAGACGCAAGACACCGCAAAAAAAACTAAAAACAGATGAAAACACCACAAAAACGTGATGAAACCACTTAAAACAGATGAAAACACCACAAAACCGTGATGAAACAACTAAAAACAGATGCAAAACTCAACAAAAACGTGATGAAACGACTAAAAACAGATGAAAACACCACAAAAATATGAAAAAACAACTAAAAACAGACGAAAACACCAACAAAAACGTGATGAAACGACTAAAATCAGACGAAAACACCACAAATATGTTATGAAACGACTTAAAACAGATTAAAACACCACAAATACATGACAAAAATGACTAAAAACAGATGAAAACACCACAAAAACGTGATGAAACGACTAAAACCAGATGAAAACACCACAAAACATGATAAGACAACTAAAAACAGACAAAACACACCACAAAAACGTGATGAAACGACTAAAAACAGATGAAAACACCACAAAACGTGATAAGACAACTAAAAACAGACGAAACACACCACAAAAACGTGATGAAACGACTAAAAACAGATGAAAACACCACAAAAACGTGACAAAATGACTAAAAACAGACGCAAAACTCCACAAAAACATTATGAAACGACTAAAAACAGATGGAAACACCACAAAAACGTGACAAAAATGATTAAAGACGGATGAAAACACCACAAAAACTTGATAAAACAACTATAAACAAACAAAAACATGATGAAACGACTAAAAACAGACGCAAGACACCGCAAAAAAGACTAAAAACAGATGAAAACACCACAAAAACGTGATGAAACCACTTAAAACAAATGAAAACACCACAAAAACGTGATGAACCGACTTAAAACAGATGAAAACACCACAAAAATGTGACAAAACGACCAAAAAAAGATAAAAACACCAAAAAAATATGATAAAACAACTAAAAACAGACGAAAACACCACAAAACGTAATGAAACGACTAAAAACAGACGCAAAACTTCACAAAACATGATGAAACGACTGAAAATTTACGCAAAACTCCACAAAAACATGATAAAACGACTAAAAACAGACGCAAGACACCGCAAAAAAAACTAAAAACAGATGAAAACACCACAAAAATATGATAAAACAACTAAAAACAGACGAAAACACCAACAAAAACGTGATGAAACGACTAAAATCAGACGAAAAACTCCACAAAAACATAATGAAACGACAAAAAACAGATGAAAACACCACAAAACGCGATGAAACGTCCAAAAAACAGACGAAAACACCACAAAAACATTACAAAACGACTAAAAACAGATGAAAACACCACAAAAACATGACGAAACGATTAGAAACAGATGAAAACAACACAAAAACATGACAAAAATGACTAAAGATAGATGAGAACACCACAAAAATGTGATGAAACGACTAAGAACAGACAAAAACACCACAAAAACATGAAAAAACATCTAAAAAACGGATGAAAACACCACAAATACATGACAAAAATGACTAAAAACAGATGAAAACACCACAAAAACGTGATGAAACGACTAAAACCAGATGAAAACACCACAAAACGTGATAAGACAACTAAAAACAGACAAAACACACCACAAAAACGTGATGAAACGACTAAAAACAGATGAAAACACCACAAAAACGTGACAAAAATGATTAAAGACGGATGAAAACACCACAAAAACGTGATAAAACAACTATAAACAGACGCAAGACACCGCACAAAAGACTAAAAACGGATGAAAACACCACAAAAACGTGATGAACCGACTTAAAACAGATGAAAACACCACAAAAATGTGACAAAACGACTAAAAACAGACGAAAACACCACAAAACATGATGAAACGACTGAAAACAGACGCAAAACTCCACAAAAACATGACAAAAGGACTAAAACAAATGAAAACACCACAAAACATGATGAAACGACTGAAAACAGACGCAAAACTCCACAAAAACATGACAAAACGACTAAAAACAAATGAAAACACCACAAAAACATGACAAAACAACTAAAAACATATCAAAACACCACAAAAACGTGATGAAACGACTAAAAACAGACGAAAACATCACAAATATGAGATGAAACGACTTAAAACAGACGCAAAACACCACAAAAACATGGCAAAACAACTAAAAACAGACGAAAACACCACAAAAACGTGATGAAACGACTAACAACAGACGACAAATTCCACAGAAACATGACGAAACGACTTAAAACTGTTTAAAATACCACTAAAACGTGACAAAACGACTAAAAACAGACGAAAACACCAACAAAAACGTGATGAAACGACTAAAAACAGACGAAAACACCACAATACATGATGAAACGACTGAAAACAGACGCATAACTCCACAAAAACATGACAAAACGACTAAAAACAAATGAAAACACCACAAAAACATGACAAAACAATTAAAAACATATCAAAACAACACAAAAACGTGATGAAACGACTAAAAACAGACGAAAACACCACAAATATGAGATGAAACGACTTAAAACAGACGCAATAAACAACAAAAACATGGCAAAACGACTAAAAACAGACGAAAACACCACAAATACGTGATGAAATGACTAACAACAGACGACAAATTCCACAAAAACATGACGAAACGACTAAAAACTGTTTAAAATACCACTAAAACGTGATGAAACGACTAACAACAGACGAAAACACAAACAAAAACGTGATGAAACAACTAAAATCAGACGAAAACACCACAAATACGTTATGAAACGACTTAAAACAGATGAAAACACCACAAATACATGACAAAAATGACTTACAACAGATGAAAACACCACAAAAACGTGATGAAACGACTAAAAACAGATGAAAACACCACAAAACGTGATAAGACAACTAAAAACAGACGAAACACACCACAAAAACGTGATGAAACGACTACAAACAGATGAAAACACCACAAAAAGGTGACAAAAACGACTAAAAACAGATGAAAACACCACAAAAACGTGACAAAACGACCAAAAAAAGATCAAAACACCAAAAAAAAATGATAAAACAACTAAAAACAGACGAAAACACCACAAAACGTAATGAAACGACTAAAAACTGACGCAAAACTCCACAAAACATGATGAAACGACTGAAAATACACGCAAAACTCCACAAAAACATGACAAAACGACTTAAAACAGACGCAAGACACCGCAAAAAAAACTAAAAACAGATGAAAACACCACAAAAACGTGATGAAACCACTTAAAACAGATGAAAACACCACAAAACCGTGATGAAACAACTAAAAACAGATGCAAAACTCAACAAAAACGTGATGAAACGACTAAAAACAGATGTAAACACCAAAAAAACCTGACAAAACGACTACAAACAGACCAAGACTCCACAAAAACATGACAAAACGACTAAAAACAGACGCAAAACTCCACAAAAACATTATGAAACGACTAAAAACAGATGAAAACACCACAAAAACGTGACAAAAATGATTAAAGACGGATGAAAACACCACAAAAACGTGATAAAACAACTATAAACAAACAAAAACATGATGAAACGACTAAAAACAGACGCAAGACACCGCAAAAAAGACTAAAAACAGATGAAAACACCACAAAAACGTGATGAAACCACTTAAAACAAATGAAAACACCACAAAAACGTGATGAACCGACTTAAAACAGATGAAAACACCACAAAAATGTGATGAACCGACTTAAAACAGATGAAAACACCACAAAAATGTGACAAAACGACCAAAAAAAGATAAAAACACCAAAAAAATATGATAAAACAACTAAAAACAGACGAAAACACCACAAAACGTAATGAAACGACTAAAAACAGACGCAAAACTTCACAAAACATGATGAAACGACTGAAAATTTACGCAAAACTCCACAAAAACATGATAAAACGACTAAAAACAGACGCAAGACACCGCAAAAAAAACTAAAAACAGATGAAAACACCACAAAAACGTGATGAAACCACTTAAAACAGATGAAAACACCACAAAACCGTGATGAAACAACTAAAAACAGATGCAAAACTCAACAAAAACGTGATGAAACGACTAAAAACAGATGAAAACACCACAAAAATATGAAAAAACAACTAAAAACAGACGAAAACACCAACAAAAACGTGATGAAACGACTAAAATCAGACGAAAACACCACAAATATGTTATGAAACGACTTAAAACAGATTAAAACACCACAAATACATGACAAAAATGACTAAAAACAGATGAAAACACCACAAAAACGTGATGAAACGACTAAAACCAGATGAAAACACCACAAAACATGATAAGACAACTAAAAACAGACAAAACACACCACAAAAACGTGATGAAACGACTAAAAACAGATGAAAACACCACAAAAACGTGACAAAAACGACTAAAAACAGATGAAAACACCACAAAAACGTGATAAAACAACTATAAACAGACGAAACACACCACAAAAACATGATGAAACGACTAAAAACAGAGGCAAGACACCGCACAAAAGACTAAAAACAGATGAAAACACCACAAAAACGTGATGAACCGACTTAAAACAGATGAAAACACCACAAAAATGTGACAAAACGACTAAAAACAGACGAAAACACCACAAAACATGATGAAACGACTGAAAACAGACGCAAAACTCCACAAAAACATGACAAAACGACTAAAAACAAATGAAAACACCACAAAAACGTGATGAAGCCACTTAAAACAGATGAAAACACCACAAAAACGTGATGAACCGACTTGAAACAGATGAAAACACCACAAAAATGTGACAAAACGACTAAAAACAGACGAAAACACCACAAAACATGATGAAACGACTGAAAACAGACGCAAAACTCCACAAAAACGTGACAAAACGAATAAAAACAAATGAAAACACCACAACAACATGACAAAACAACTAAAAACATATCAAAACACCACAAAAACGTGATGAAACGACTAAAAACAGACGAAAACATCACAAATATGAGATGAAACGACTTAAAACAGACGCAAAACACCACAAAAACATGGCAAAACAACTAAAAACAGACGAAAACACCACAAAAACGTGATGAAACGACTAACAACAGACGACAAATTCCACAGAAACATGACGAAACGACTTAAAACTGTTTAAAATACCACTAAAACGTGACAAAACGACTAAAAACAGACGAAAACACCAACAAAAACGTGATGAAACGACTAAAATCAGACGAAAACACCACAAATACGTTATGAAACGACTTAAAACAGATGAAAACACCACAAATACATGACGAAAATGACTAAAAACAGATGAAAACACCACAAAAACGTGATGAAACGACTAAAAACAGATGAAAACACCACAAAACGTGATAAGACAACTAAAAACAGACGAAACACACCACAAAAACGTGATGAAACGACTAAAAACAGATGAAAACACCACAAAAACGTGACAAAATGACTAAAAACAGACGCAAAACTCCACAAAAACATTATGAAACGACTAAAAACAGATGAAAACACCACAAAAACGTGACAAAAATGATTAAAGACGGATGAAAACACCACAAAAACTTGATAAAACAACTATAAACAAACAAAAACAAGATGAAACGACTAAAAACAGACGCAAGACACCGCAAAAAAGACTAAAAACAGATGAAAACACCACAAAAACGTGATGAAACCACTTAAAACAAATGAAAACACCACAAAAACGTGATGAACCGACTTAAAACAGAAGAAAACACCACAAAAATGTGACAAAACGACCAAAAAAAGATAAAAACACCAAAAAAATATGATAAAACAACTAAAAACAGACGAAAACACCACAAAACGTAATGAAACGACTAAAAACAGACGCAAAACTTCACAAAACATGATGAAACGACTGAAAATTTACGCAAAACTCCACAAAAACATGATAAAACGACTAAAAACAGACGCAAGTCACCGCAAAAAAAACTAAAAACAGATGAAAACACCACAAAAACGTGATGAAACCACTTAAAACAGATGAAAACACCACAAAACCGTGATGAAACAACTAAAAACAGATGCAAAACTCAACAAAAACGTGATGAAACGACTAAAAACAGATGAAAACACCACAAAAATATGATAAAACAACTAAAAACAGACGAAAACACCAACAAAAACGTGATGAAACGACTAAAATCAGACGAAAAACTCCACAAAAACATAATGAAACGACAAAGAACGGATGAAAACACCACAAAACGCGATGAAACGTCCAAAAAACAGACGAAAACACCACAAAAACATTACAAAACGACTAAAAACAGATGAAAACACCACAAAAACATGACGAAACGATTAGAAACAGATGAAAACAACACAAAAACATGACAAAAATGACTAAAAACAGATGAAAACACCACAAAAACGTGATGAAACGACTAAAACCAGATGAAAACACCACAAAACGTGATAAGACAACTAAAAACAGACAAAACACACCACAAAAACGTGATGAAACGACTAAAAACAGATGAAAACACCACAAAAACGTGACAAAAATGATTAAAGACGGATGAAAACACCACAAAAACGTGATAAAACAACTATAAACAGACGCAAGACACCGCACAAAAGACTAAAAACGGATGAAAACACCACAAAAACGTGATGAACCGACTTAAAACAGATGAAAACACCACAAAAATGTGACAAAACGACTAAAAACAGACGAAAACACCACAAAACATGATGAAACGACTGAAAACAGACGCAAAACTCCACAAAAACATGACAAAAGGACTAAAAACAAATGAAAACACCACAAAACATGATGAAACGACTGAAAACAGACGCAAAACTCCACAAAAACATGACAAAACGACTAAAAACAAATGAAAACACCACAAAAACATGACAAAACAACTAAAAACATATCAAAACACCACAAAAACGTGATGAAACGACTAAAAACAGACGAAAACATCACAAATATGAGATGAAACGACTTAAAACAGACGCAAAACACCACAAAAACATGGCAAAACAACTAAAAACAGACGAAAACACCACAAAAACGTGATGAAACGACTAACAACAGACGACAAATTCCACAGAAACATGACGAAACGACTTAAAACTGTTTAAAATACCACTAAAACGTGACAAAACGACTAAAAACAGACGAAAACACCAACAAAAACGTGATGAAACGACTAAAAACAGACGAAAACACCACAATACATGATGAAACGACTGAAAACAGACGCATAACTCCACAAAAACATGACAAAACGACTAAAAACAAATGAAAACACCACAAAAACATGACAAAACAATTAAAAACATATCAAAACAACACAAAAACGTGATGAAACGACTAAAAACAGACGAAAACACCACAAATATGAGATGAAACGACTTAAAACAGACGCAATAAACAACAAAAACATGGCAAAACGACTAAAAACAGACGAAAACACCACAAATACGTGATGAAATGACTAACAACAGACGACAAATTCCACAAAAACATGACGAAACGACTAAAAACTGTTTAAAATACCACTAAAACGTGACAAAACGACTAAAAACAGATGAAAACACCAACAAAAACGTGATGAAACGACTAAAATCAGACAAAAACACCACACATACGTTATGAAACGACTTAAAACAGATGAAAACACCACAAATACATGACAAAAATGACTAAAAACAGATGAAAACACCACAAAAACGTGATGAAACGACTAAAAACAGATGAAAACACCACAAAACGTGATAAGACAACTAAAAACAGACGAAACACACCACAAAAACGTGATGAAACGACTAAATACTGATGAAAACACCACAAAAACATGACAAAAATGACTAAAAACGGATGAAAACACCACAAAAACGTGATAAAACAACTATAAACAGACGAAACATCACAAAAATATGATGAAACGACTCAAAACAGATGAAAACTCCACAAAAACATTATGAAACGACTAAAAACAGACCCAAAGCTCCATAAAACAATGCAAAACGAATAAAAACAGATGCAAAAGTCCACAAAAACATGATGAAACGACTAAAAACAGATGAAAAAAATCACAAAAACGTGACAAAAACGACTAAAAATGGATGAAAGCTCCACAAAAAGGTGACTGAACGACTAAAAACAGACGAAAACACTTCAAGAACATAACAAAACAACTAAAAACAGACGCAAAACTCCACAAAAACACGATGTAACGACTAAAAACAGATGAAAACACCACATAAACGTAATGAAATGACTAAAAACAGACGAAAACACCACAAGAACATGACAAAAAGACTAAAAACAGACGCAAAACTCCACAGAAACATGACGAAACGACTAAAAACAGATGAAAACACCCCAAAAACGTGACAAAACGATTAAAAACAGACGAAAACACCACAAAAACGTGATGTAACGACTAAAAACAAACGCAAAACTCCACAAAAACATAATGAAACGACTAAAAACAGATGAAAACACCACAAAACGCGATGAAACGTCCAAAAAACAGACGAAAACACCACAAAAACATTACAAAACGACTAAAAAACAGATGAAAACACCACAAAAACATGACGAAACACTTAGAAACAGATGAAAACAACACAAAAACATGACAAAAATGACTAAAGATAGATGAAAACACACCAAAAAGGTGACAAAAACGACTAAAAACAGATGAAAACACCACAAAAACATGACAAAACAACTAAAAACACACGCAAAACTCCACAAAAACAATATTGAACGACTAAAAACAGATGAAAACACCACAAAAATTGATGAAACAACTAAAACAGACAAAAACACCACAAAAACACGCAAAAAAGACTAAAAACAGATGAAAACACCACAAAAACGTGATGGAATTACTAAAAACAGACGAAAACACCACAAAAACGTTATGAACCGACTTAAAACAGATGAAAACACCACAAAAATGTGACGAAATGACTAAAAACAGACGAAAACACCACAAGAACATGACAAAACAACTAAAAACAGACGCAAAACTCCAGAAAAACATGATGAAACGACTAAAAACAGATGAAAACACCACAAAAACGTGATGAAACAACTAAAAACAGATGAAAACACCACAAAACGTGATAAGACAACTAAAAACAGACAAAACACCACAAAAACGTGATGAAACGACTAAAAACAGATGAAAACATCACAAAACGTGATAAGACAACTAAAAACAGACGAAACACACCACAAAAACGTGATGAAACGACTAAAAACTGATGAAAACACCACAAAAACGTGACAAAAATGACTAAAATCGGATGAAAACACCACAAAAACGTGATAAAACAACTATAAACAGACGAAACACCACTAAAATATGATGAAACGACTAAAAACAGATGAAAACTCCACAAAAACATTATGAAACGACTAAAAACAGACCCAAAGCTCCATGAAACAATGCAAAACAAATAAAAAATGACGCAAAAGTCCACAAAAACATGATGAAACGACTAAAAACAGATGAAAAAATCACAAAAACGTGACAAAGACGACTAAAAACGGATGAAAGCTCCACAAAAAGGTGACTGAACGACTAAAAACAGACGAAAACACCTCAAGAACATAACAAAACAACTAAAAACAGACGCAAAACTCCACAAAAACATGATGTAACGACTAAAAACAGATGAAAACACCACATAAACGTGATGAAATGACTAAAAGCGGACGAAAACACAGCAAGAACATGACAAAAAGACTAAAAACAGACGCAAAACTCCACAGAAACATGACGAATCGACTAAAAACAGATGAAAACACCACAAAAACGTGACAAAACGATTGAAAACAGACAAAAACACCACAAAAACGTGATGAAACGACTAAAAACAGACGCAAAACTCCACAAAAACATAATGAAACGACTAAAAACAGATGAAAACACCACAAAACGCGATGAAACGTCCAAAAAACAGACGAAAACACCACAAAAACATTACAAAACGACTAAAAACAGATGAAAACACCACAAAAACATGACGAAACACTTAGAAACAGATGAAAACAACACAAAAACATGACAAAAATGACTAAAGATGGATGAAAACACAGCAAAAAGGTGACAAAAACGACTAAAAACAGATGAAAACACCACAAAAACGTGATGAAACGACCAAAAACAGAAGCAAAATTCAACGAAAATGTGATGAAATGATTAAAAACAGACGCAAAGCTCCAAAAAAACATGACAAAGCAACTAAAAACACACGCAAAACTCCACCAAAACAATATTGAACGACTAAAAACGGATGAAAACACCACAAAAACGTGATGAAGCGACTAAAACAGACGAAAACACCACAAAAACACGAAAAAACTACTAAAAAACGGATGAAAACACACGCAAAACTCCACAAAAACAATATTGAACGACTAAAAACAGATGAAAAAACCACAAAAATTGATGAAACGACTAGAACAGACAAAAACACCACAAAAA
This sequence comes from Echiichthys vipera, assembly GCF_963691815.1. Taxonomy (NCBI): domain Eukaryota; kingdom Metazoa; phylum Chordata; class Actinopteri; order Perciformes; family Trachinidae; genus Echiichthys; species Echiichthys vipera. The sequence goes on from NC_139831.1 coordinate 35,316,499, forward strand.
CACGAAAAAACTACTAAAAAACGGATGAAAACACCACCATAAAAACACCGCAAAAACGTGATGAAACTCCTAAAAACAGATAAAAAAAAACAAAAAACATGACAAAACACACACCACAGAAACTTGATGAAATGACTAAAAACAGACAAAAACACCACAAAAACGTGATGAACCGACTTACAATAGATGAAAACACCACAAAAACGTGATGAAACGACTAAAAACAGATGAAAACACCACAAAAACGTGACAAAAATGACTAAAGACGGATGAAAACACCACAAAAACGTGATAAAACAACTATAAACAGACGAAACACACCACAAAAACGTGATGAAACGACTAAAAACGGATGCAAGACACCGCAAAAAAGACTAAAAACAGATGAAAACACCACAAAAACGTGATGAAACCACTAAAAGCAGACGAAAACACCACAAAACATGATGAAACGACTAAAATCAGACAAAAACACCACAAATACGTTATGAAACGACTTAAAACAGATGAAAACACCACAAATACATGACAAAAATGACTAAGAAACAGATGAAAACACCACAAAAACGTGATGAAACAACTAAAAACAGATGAAAACACCACAAAACGCGATAAGACAACTAAAAACAGACGAAACACCACAAAAACGTGATGAAACGACTAAAAACAGATGAAAACACCACAAAACGTGATAAGACAACTAAAAACAGACGAAATACACCACAAAAACGTGATGAAACGACTAAAAACAGATGAAAACACCACAAAACGTGATAAGACAACTAAAAACAGACGAAACACACCACAAAAACGTGATGAAACGACTAAAAACAGATGAAAACACCACAAAAACGTGACAAAAATGACTAAAGACGGATGAAAACACCACAAAAACGTGATAAAACAACTATAAACAGACGAAACACACCTAAAATACGTGATGAAACGACTAAAAACAGACGCAAGACACCGCAAAAAAGACTAAAAACAGATGAAAACACCACAAAAACGTGATGAAACCACTTAAATCAGATGAAAACACCACAAATACATGACAAAAATGACTAAGAAACAGATGAAAACACCACAAAAACGTGATGAAACAACTAAAAACAGATGAAAACACCACAAAACGTGATAAGACAACTAAAAACAGACGAAACACCACAAAAACGTGATGAAACGACTAAAAACAGATGAAAACACCACAAAACGTGATAAGACAACTAAAAACAGACGAAATACACCACAAAAACGTGATGCAACGACTAAAAACAGATGAAAACACCACAAAACGTGATAAGACAACTAAAAACAGACGAAACACACCACAAAAACGTGATGAAACGACTAAAAACAGATGAAAACACCACAAAAACGTGACAAAAATGACTAAAGACGGATGAAAACACCACAAAAACGTGATAAAACAACTATAAACAGACGAAACACACCTAAAATACGTGATGAAACGACTAAAAACAGACGCAAGACACCGCAAAAAAGACTAAAAACAGATGAAAACACCACAAAAACGTGATGAAACCACTTAAAACAGATGAAAACACCTCAAAAATATGATAAAACAACTAAAAAAAGACGAAAACACCACAAAAACGTGATGGAATTACTAAAAACAGACGAAAACACCACAAAAACGTTATGAAGCGACTTAAAACAGATGAAAACACCACAAAAATGTGACAAAATGACTAAAAACAGACGAAAACACCACAAGAACATGACAAAACAACTAAAAACAGACGCAAAACTCCAGAAAAACATGATGAAACGACTAAAAACAGATGAAAACACCACAAAAACGTGATGAAACAACTAAAAACAGATGAAAACACCACAAAACGTGATAAGACAACTAAAAACAAACGAAACACCACAAAAACGTGATGAAACGACTAAAAACAGATGAAAACACCACAAAACGTGATAAGACAACTAAAAACAGACGAAACACACCACAAAAACGTGATGAAACGACTAACAACAGACGACAAATTCCACAAAACGTGATAAGACAACTAAAAACAGACGAAACACACCACAAAAACGTGATGAAACGACTAAAAACAGATGAAAACACCACAAAAACGTGACAAAAATGACTAAAGACGGATGAAAACACCACAAAAACGTGATAAAACAACTATAAACAGACGAAACACCCCTAAAATACGTGATGAAACGACTAAAAACAGACGCAAGACACCGCAAAAAAGACTAAAAACAGATGAAAACACCACAAAAACGTGATGAAACCACTTAAAACAGATGAAAACACCTCAAAAATATGATAAAACAACTAAAAAAAGACGAAAACACCACAAAAACGTGATGGAATTACTAAAAACAGACGAAAACACCACAAAAACGTTATGAAGCGACTTAAAACAGATGAAAACACCACAAAAATGTGACAAAATGACTAAAAACAGACGAAAACACCACAAGAACATGACAAAACAACTAAAAACAGACGCAAAACTCCAGAAAAACATGATGAAATGACTAAAAACAGATGAAAACACCACAAAAACGTGATGAAACAACTAAAAACAGATGAAAACACTACAAAACGTGATAAGACAACTAAAAACAAACGAAACACCACAAAAACGTGATGAAACGACTAAAAACAGATGAAAACACCACAAAACGTGATAATACAACTAAAAACAGACGAAACACACCACAAAAACGTGATGAAACGACTAAAAACAGATGAAAACACCACAAATACGTTATGAAACGACTTAAAACAGATGAAAACACCACAAATACATGACAAAAATGACTAAGAAACAGATGAAAACACCACAAAAACGTGATGAAACAACTAAAAACAGATGAAAACACCACAAAACGTGATAAGACAACTAAAAACAGACGAAACACCACAAAAACGTGATGAAACGACTAAAAACAGATGAAAACACCACAAAACGTGATAAGACAACTAAAAACAGACGAAATACACCACAAAAACGTGATGAAACGACTAAAAACAGATGAAAACACCACAAAACGTGATAAGACAACTAAAAACAGACGAAACACACCACAAAAACGTGATGAAACGACTAAAAACAGATGAAAACACCACAAAAACGTGACAAAAATGACTAAAGACGGATGAAAACACCACAAAAACGTGATAAAACAACTATAAACAGACGAAACACACCTAAAATACGTGATGAAACGACTAAAAACAGACGCAAGACACCGCAAAAAAGACTAAAAACAGATGAAAACACCACAAAAACGTGATGAAACCACTTAAAACAGATGAAAACACCTCAAAAATATGATAAAACAACTAAAAAAAGACGAAAACACCACAAAAACGTGATGGAATTACTAAAAACAGACGAAAACACCACAAAAACGTTATGAAGCGACTTAAAACAGATGAAAACACCACAAAAATGTGACAAAATGACTAAAAACAGACGAAAACACCACAAGAACATGACAAAACAACTAAAAACAGACGCAAAACTCCAGAAAAACATGATGAAACGACTAAAAACAGATGAAAACACCACAAAAACGTGATGAAACAACTAAAAACAGATGAAAACACCACAAAACGTGATAAGACAACTAAAAACAAACGAAACACCACAAAAACGTGATGAAACGACTAAAAACAGATGAAAACACCACAAAACGTGATAAGACAACTAAAAACAGACGAAACACACCACAAAAACGTGATGAAACGACTAACAACAGACGACAAATTCCACAAAACGTGATAAGACAACTAAAAACAGACGAAACACACCACAAAAACGTGATGAAACGACTAAAAACAGATGAAAACACCACAAAAACGTGACAAAAATGACTAAAGACGGATGAAAACACCACAAAAACGTGATAAAACAACTATAAACAGACGAAACACCCCTAAAATACGTGATGAAACGACTAAAAACAGACGCAAGACACCGCAAAAAAGACTAAAAACAGATGAAAACACCACAAAAACGTGATGAAACCACTTAAAACAGATGAAAACACCTCAAAAATATGATAAAACAACTAAAAAAAGACGAAAACACCACAAAAACGTGATGGAATTACTAAAAACAGACGAAAACACCACAAAAACGTTATGAAGCGACTTAAAACAGATGAAAACACCACAAAAATGTGACAAAATGACTAAAAACAGACGAAAACACCACAAGAACATGACAAAACAACTAAAAACAGACGCAAAACTCCAGAAAAACATGATGAAATGACTAAAAACAGATGAAAACACCACAAAAACGTGATGAAACAACTAAAAACAGATGAAAACACTACAAAACGTGATAAGACAACTAAAAACAAACGAAACACCACAAAAACGTGATGAAACGACTAAAAACAGATGAAAACACCACAAAACGTGATAATACAACTAAAAACAGACGAAACACACCACAAAAACGTGATGAAACGACTAAAAACAGATGAAAACACCACAAAAACGTGATGAAACGACTAACAACAGACGACAAATTCCACAGAAACATGACGAAACGACTAAAAACTGTTTAAAATACCACAAAAACGTGGCAAAACGACTAAAAACAGATGAAAACACCACAAAACGTGATAAGACAACTAAAAACAGACGAAACACACCACAAAAACGTGATGAAACGACTAAAAACAGATGAAAACACCACAAAAACGTGACAAAAATGACTAAAGACGGATGAAAACACCACAAAAACGTGATAAAACAACTATAAACAGACGAAACACACCTAAAATACGTGATGAAACGACTAAAAACAGACGCAAGACACCGCAAAAAAGACTAAAAACAGATGAAAACACCACAAAAACGTGATGAAACCACTTAAAACAGATGAAAACACCTCAAAAATATGATAAAACAACTAAAAAAAGACGAAAACACCACAAAAACGTGATGGAATTACTAAAAACAGACGAAAACACCACAAAAACGTTATGAAGCGACTTAAAACAGATGAAAACACCACAAAAATGTGACAAAATGACTAAAAACAGACGAAAACACCACAAGAACATGACAAAACAACTAAAAACAGACGCAAAACTCCAGAAAAACATGATGAAACGACTAAAAACAGATGAAAACACCACAAAAACGTGATGAAACAACTAAAAACAGATGAAAACACCACAAAACGTGATAAGACAACTAAAAACAAACGAAACACCACAAAAACGTGATGAAACGACTAAAAACAGATGAAAACACCACAAAACGTGATAAGACAACTAAAAACAGACGAAACACACCACAAAAACGTGATGAAACGACTAACAACAGACGACAAATTCCACAAAACGTGATAAGACAACTAAAAACAGACGAAACACACCACAAAAACGTGATGAAACGACTAAAAACAGATGAAAACACCACAAAAACGTGACAAAAATGACTAAAGACGGATGAAAACACCACAAAAACGTGATAAAACAACTATAAACAGACGAAACACCCCTAAAATACGTGATGAAACGACTAAAAACAGACGCAAGACACCGCAAAAAAGACTAAAAACAGATGAAAACACCACAAAAACGTGATGAAACCACTTAAAACAGATGAAAACACCTCAAAAATATGATAAAACAACTAAAAAAAGACGAAAACACCACAAAAACGTGATGGAATTACTAAAAACAGACGAAAACACCACAAAAACGTTATGAAGCGACTTAAAACAGATGAAAACACCACAAAAATGTGACAAAATGACTAAAAACAGACGAAAACACCACAAGAACATGACAAAACAACTAAAAACAGACGCAAAACTCCAGAAAAACATGATGAAATGACTAAAAACAGATGAAAACACCACAAAAACGTGATGAAACAACTAAAAACAGATGAAAACACTACAAAACGTGATAAGACAACTAAAAACAAACGAAACACCACAAAAACGTGATGAAACGACTAAAAACAGATGAAAACACCACAAAACGTGATAATACAACTAAAAACAGACGAAACACACCACAAAAACGTGATGAAACGACTAAAAACAGATGAAAACACCACAAATACGTTATGAAACGACTTAAAACAGATGAAAACACCACAAATACATGACAAAAATGACTAAGAAACAGATGAAAACACCACAAAAACGTGATGAAACAACTAAAAACAGATGAAAACACCACAAAACGTGATAAGACAACTAAAAACAGACGAAACACCACAAAAACGTGATGAAACGACTAAAAACAGATGAAAACACCACAAAACGTGATAAGACAACTAAAAACAGACGAAATACACCACAAAAACGTGATGAAACGACTAAAAACAGATGAAAACACCACAAAACGTGATAAGACAACTAAAAACAGACGAAACACACCACAAAAACGTGATGAAACGACTAAAAACAGATGAAAACACCACAAAAACGTGACAAAAATGACTAAAGACGGATGAAAACACCACAAAAACGTGATAAAACAACTATAAACAGACGAAACACACCTAAAATACGTGATGAAACGACTAAAAACAGACGCAAGACACCGCAAAAAAGACTAAAAACAGATGAAAACACCACAAAAACGTGATGAAACCACTTAAAACAGATGAAAACACCTCAAAAATATGATAAAACAACTAAAAAAAGACGAAAACACCACAAAAACGTGATGGAATTACTAAAAACAGACGAAAACACCACAAAAACGTTATGAAGCGACTTAAAACAGATGAAAACACCACAAAAATGTGACAAAATGACTAAAAACAGACGAAAACACCACAAGAACATGACAAAACAACTAAAAACAGACGCAAAACTCCAGAAAAACATGATGAAACGACTAAAAACAGATGAAAACACCACAAAAACGTGATGAAACAACTAAAAACAGATGAAAACACCACAAAACGTGATAAGACAACTAAAAACAAACGAAACACCACAAAAACGTGATGAAACGACTAAAAACAGATGAAAACACCACAAAACGTGATAAGACAACTAAAAACAGACGAAACACACCACAAAAACGTGATGAAACGACTAACAACAGACGACAAATTCCACAAAACGTGATAAGACAACTAAAAACAGACGAAACACACCACAAAAACGTGATGAAACGACTAAAAACAGATGAAAACACCACAAAAACGTGACAAAAATGACTAAAGACGGATGAAAACACCACAAAAACGTGATAAAACAACTATAAACAGACGAAACACCCCTAAAATACGTGATGAAACGACTAAAAACAGACGCAAGACACCGCAAAAAAGACTAAAAACAGATGAAAACACCACAAAAACGTGATGAAACCACTTAAAACAGATGAAAACACCTCAAAAATATGATAAAACAACTAAAAAAAGACGAAAACACCACAAAAACGTGATGGAATTACTAAAAACAGACGAAAACACCACAAAAACGTTATGAAGCGACTTAAAACAGATGAAAACACCACAAAAATGTGACAAAATGACTAAAAACAGACGAAAACACCACAAGAACATGACAAAACAACTAAAAACAGACGCAAAACTCCAGAAAATCATGATGAAATGACTAAAAACAGATGAAAACACCACAAAAACGTGATGAAACAACTAAAAACAGATGAAAACACTACAAAACGTGATAAGACAACTAAAAACAAACGAAACACCACAAAAACGTGATGAAACGACTAAAAACAGATGAAAACACCACAAAACGTGATAATACAACTAAAAACAGACGAAACACACCACAAAAACGTGATGAAACGACTAAAAACAGATGAAAACACCACAAAAACGTGATGAAACGACTAACAACAGACGACAAATTCCACAGAAACATGACGAAACGACTAAAAACTGTTTAAAATACCACAAAAACGTGGCAAAACGACTAAAAACAGATGAAAACACCACCAAAACGTGATGAAACGACTAAAATCAGACAAAAACACCACAAATACGTTATGAAACGACTTAAAACGGATGAAAACACCACAAATACATGACAAAAATGACTAAGAAACAGATGAAAACACCACAAAAACGTGATGAAACAACTAAAAACAGATGAAAACACCACAAAACGTGATAAGACAACTAAAAACAGACGAAACACCACAAAAACGTGATGAAACGACTAAAAACAGATGAAAACACCACAAAACGTGATAAGACAACTAAAAACAGACGAAACACACCACAAAAACGTGATGAAACGACTAAAAACAGATGAAAACACCACAAAAACGTGACAAAAATGACTAAAGACGGATGAAAACACCACAAAAACGTGATAAAACAACTATAAACACACGAAACACACCACAAAAACGTGATGAAACGACTAAAAACAGACGCAAGACACCGCAAAAAAGACTAAAAAGAGATGAAAACACCACAAAAACGCGATGAAACCACTTAAAACAGACGAAAACACCACAAGTATGTGATGAAACAACTAAAAACAGATGCAAAACTCAACAAAAACGTGATTAATCGACTAAAAACAAATGAAAACATCACAAAAAAATGACAAAACAACTAAAAACATATCAAAACACCACAAAAACGTGATAAAACGACTATAAACAGACGAAAACACAACAAATATTTGATGAAACGACTTAAAACAGATGCAAAACACCACAAACACATGACAAAACGACTAAAAACAGACAAAACACCACAAAAACGTGATGAAACTACTAGAAACAGATGAAAAATTCCACAGAAACATGACAAAATGACTAAAAACTCATTAAAATACCACTAAAATGTGACAAAAGGACTAAAAACAGACAAAACACTAACAAAAACGTGATGAAACGACTAAAAACAGACGAAAACACCACAAATATGTTATGAAACGACTTAAGCCAAATGAAAACACCACAAAAACAGGACAAAAATGACTGAAAAGAGATGAAAACACCACAAAAACGTGATGAAACGACTAAAAACAGATGAAAACACCACAAAACGTGATAAGACAACTAAAAACAGACGAAACACACCACAAAAACGTGATGAAACGACTAAAAACAGATGAAAACACCACAAAAACGTGACAAAAATGACTAAAGACGGATGAAAACACCACAAAAACGTGATAAAACAACTATAAACGGACGAAACACACCACAAAACATGATGAAACGACTGAAAACAGACGCAAAACTCCACAAAAACATGACAAAACGACTAAAAACAAATGAAAACACCACAAACCATGACAAAACAACTAAAAACATATCAAAACACCACAAAAACGTGATGAAACGACTAAAAACAGACGCAAGACACTGCATAAAAGACTAAATACAGATGAAAACACCACAAAAAAGTGATGAAACCACTTAAAACAGATGAAATCACCACAAAAACGTGATGAACCGACTTGAAACAGATGAAAACACCACAAAAATGTGACAAAACGACTAAAAACAGACGAAAACACCACAAAACATGATGAAACGACTGAAAACTGACGCAAAACTCCACAAAAACATGACAAAACGACTAAAAACAAATGAAAACACCACAAAAAAATGACAAAACAACTAAAACATATCAAAACACCACAAAAACGTCATGAAATGACTAAAAACTGACGAAAACACCACAAATATGAGATGAAACAACTTAAAACAGACGCAAAACACCACAAAAACATGGCAAAACGACTAAAAACAGACGAAAAAACCACAAAAACGTGATGAAACGACTAACAACAGACGACAAATTCCACAGAAACATGACGAAACGACTAAAAACTGTTTAAAATACCACTAAAACGTGATGAAACGACTAAAAACAGACGAAAACACAAACAAAAACGTGATGAAACAACTAAAATCAGACGAAAACACCACAAATACGTTATGAAACGACTTAAAACAGATGAAAACACCACAAATACATGACAAAAATGACTTACAACAGATGAAAACACCACAAAAGCGTGATGAAACGACTAAAAACAGATGAAAACACCACAAAACGTGATAAGACAGTTAAAAACAGACCAAACACACCACAAAAACGTGATGAAACGACTAAAAACAGATGAAAACACCACAAAAACGTGACAAAAATGACTAAAGACGGATGAAAACACCACAAAAACGTGATAAAACAACTATAAACAGACGAAACACACCTAAAATACGTGATGAAACGACTAAAAACAGACGCAAGACACCGCAAAAAAGACTAAAAACAGATGAAAACACCACAAAAACGTGACAAAACGACCAAAAAAAGATCAAAACACCAAAAAAAATGATAAAACAACAAAAAACAGACGAAAACACCACAAAACGTAATGAAACGACTAAAAACAGACGCAAAACTCCACAAAACATGATGAAACGACTGAAAATACACGCAAAACTCCACAAAAACATGACAAAACGACTTAAAACAGACGCAAGACACCGCAAAAAAAACTAAAAACAGATGAAAACACCACAAAAACGTGATGAAACCACTTAAAACAGATGAAAACACCACAAAACCGTGATGAAACTACTAAAAACAGATGCAAAACTCAACAAAAACGTGATGAAACGACTAAAAACAGATGAAAACACCAAAAAAACCTGACAAAACGACTACAAACAGACCAAGACTCCACAAAAACATGACAAAACGACTAAAAACAGACGCAAAACTCCACAAAAACATTATGAAACGACTAAAAACAGATGAAAACACCACAAAAACGTGACAAAAATGATTAAAGACGGATGAAAACACCACAAAAACGTGATAAAACAACTATAAACAAACAAAAACATGATGAAATGACTAAAAACAGACGCAAGACACCGCAAAAAAGACTAAAAACAGATGAAAACACCACAAAAACATGATGAAACCACTTAAAACAAATGAAAACACCACAAAAACGTGATGAACCGACTTAAAACAGATGAAAACACCACAAAAATGTGACAAAACGACCAAAAAAAGATAAAACACCAAAAAAATATGATAAAACAACTAAAAACAGACGAAAACACCACAAAACGTAATGAAACGACTAAAAACAGACGCAAAACTTCACAAAACATGATGAAACGACTGAAAATTTACGCAAAACTCCACAAAAACATGATAAAGCGACTAAAAACAGACGCAAGACACCGCAAAAAAAACTAAAAACAGATGAAATCACCACAATAACGTGATGAAACCACTTAAAACAGATGAAAACACCACAAAACCGTGATGAAACAACTAAAAACAGATGCAAAACTCAACAAAAACGTGATGTAACGACTAAAAACAGATGAAAACACCACAAAAATATGATAAAACAACTAAAAACAGACGAAAACACCAACAAAAACGTGATGAAACGACTAAAATCAGACGAAAACACCACAAATATGTAATGAAACGACTTAAAACAGATGAAAACTCCACAAAAACATGACAAAACGACTAAAAACAGGCGCAACACACCGCAAAAAAAACTAAAAACAGATGAAATCACCACAATAACGTGATGAAACCACTTAAAACAGATGAAAACACCACAAAACCGTGATGAAACAACTAAAAACAGATGCAAAACTCAACAAAAACGTGATGTAACGACTAAAAACAGATGAAAACACCACAAAAATATGATAAAACAACTAAAAACAGACGAAAACACCAACAAAAACGTGATGAAACGACTAAAATCAGACGAAAACACCACAAATATGTAATGAAACGACTTAAAACAGATGAAAACACCACAAATACATGACAAAAATGAATAAAAACAGATGAAAACACCACAAAAACGTGATGAAACGACTAAAACCAGATGAAAACACCACAAAACGTGATAAGACAACTAAAAACAGACGAAACACCACAAAAACGTGATGAAACGACTAAAAACAGATGAAAACACCACAAAACGTGATAAGACAACTAAAAACAGACGAAATACACCACAAAAACGTGATGAAACGACTAAAAACAGATGAAAACACCACAAAACGTGATAAGACAACTAAAAACAGACGAAACACACCACAAAAACGTGATGAAACGACTAAAAACAGATGAAAACACCACAAAAACGTGACAAAAATGACTAAAGACGGATGAAAACACCACAAAAACGTGATAAAACAACTATAAACAGACGAAACACACCTAAAATACGTGATGAAACGACTAAAAACAGACGCAAGACACCGCAAAAAAGACTAAAAACAGATGAAAACACCACAAAAACGTGATGAAACCACTTAAAACAGATGAAAACACCTCAAAAATATGATAAAACAACTAAAAAAAGACGAAAACACCACAAAAACGTGATGGAATTACTAAAAACAGACGAAAACACCACAAAAACGTTATGAAGCGACTTAAAACAGATGAAAACACCACAAAAATGTGACAAAATGACTAAAAACAGACGAAAACACCACAAGAACATGACAAAACAACTAAAAACAGACGCAAAACTCCAGAAAAACATGATGAAACGACTAAAAACAGATGAAAACACCACAAAAACGTGATGAAACAACTAAAAACAGATGAAAACACCACAAAACGTGATAAGACAACTAAAAACAAACGAAACACCACAAAAACGTGATGAAACGACTAAAAACAGATGAAAACACCACAAAACGTGATAAGACAACTAAAAACAGACGAAACACACCACAAAAACGTGATGAAACGACTAACAACAGACGACAAATTCCACAAAACGTGATAAGACAACTAAAAACAGACGAAACACACCACAAAAACGTGATGAAACGACTAAAAACAGATGAAAACACCACAAAAACGTGACAAAAATGACTAAAGACGGATGAAAACACCACAAAAACGTGATAAAACAACTATAAACAGACGAAACACCCCTAAAATACGTGATGAAACGACTAAAAACAGACGCAAGACACCGCAAAAAAGACTAAAAACAGATGAAAACACCACAAAAACGTGATGAAACCACTTAAAACAGATGAAAACACCTCAAAAATATGATAAAACAACTAAAAAAAGACGAAAACACCACAAAAACGTGATGGAATTACTAAAAACAGACGAAAACACCACAAAAACGTTATGAAGCGACTTAAAACAGATGAAAACACCACAAAAATGTGACAAAATGACTAAAAACAGACGAAAACACCACAAGAACATGACAAAACAACTAAAAACAGACGCAAAACTCCAGAAAATCATGATGAAATGACTAAAAACAGATGAAAACACCACAAAAACGTGATGAAACAACTAAAAACAGATGAAAACACTACAAAACGTGATAAGACAACTAAAAACAAACGAAACACCACAAAAACGTGATGAAACGACTAAAAACAGATGAAAACACCACAAAACGTGATAATACAACTAAAAACAGACGAAACACACCACAAAAACGTGATGAAACGACTAAAAACAGATGAAAACACCACAAAAACGTGATGAAACGACTAACAACAGACGACAAATTCCACAGAAACATGACGAAACGACTAAAAACTGTTTAAAATACCACAAAAACGTGGCAAAACGACTAAAAACAGATGAAAACACCACCAAAACGTGATGAAACGACTAAAATCAGACAAAAACACCACAAATACGTTATGAAACGACTTAAAACGGATGAAAACACCACAAATACATGACAAAAATGACTAAGAAACAGATGAAAACACCACAAAAACGTGATGAAACAACTAAAAACAGATGAAAACACCACAAAACGTGATAAGACAACTAAAAACAGACGAAACACCACAAAAACGTGATGAAACGACTAAAAACAGATGAAAACACCACAAAACGTGATAAGACAACTAAAAACAGACGAAACACACCACAAAAACGTGATGAAACGACTAAAAACAGATGAAAACACCACAAAAACGTGACAAAAATGACTAAAGACGGATGAAAACACCACAAAAACGTGATAAAACAACTATAAACACACGAAACACACCACAAAAACGTGATGAAACGACTAAAAACAGACGCAAGACACCGCAAAAAAGACTAAAAAGAGATGAAAACACCACAAAAACGCGATGAAACCACTTAAAACAGACGAAAACACCACAAGTATGTGATGAAACAACTAAAAACAGATGCAAAACTCAACAAAAACGTGATTAATCGACTAAAAACAAATGAAAACATCACAAAAAAATGACAAAACAACTAAAAACATATCAAAACACCACAAAAACGTGATAAAACGACTATAAACAGACGAAAACACAACAAATATTTGATGAAACGACTTAAAACAGATGCAAAACACCACAAACACATGACAAAACGACTAAAAACAGACAAAACACCACAAAAACGTGATGAAACTACTAGAAACAGATGAAAAATTCCACAGAAACATGACAAAATGACTAAAAACTCATTAAAATACCACTAAAATGTGACAAAAGGACTAAAAACAGACAAAACACTAACAAAAACGTGATGAAACGACTAAAAACAGACGAAAACACCACAAATATGTTATGAAACGACTTAAGCCAAATGAAAACACCACAAAAACAGGACAAAAATGACTGAAAAGAGATGAAAACACCACAAAAACGTGATGAAACGACTAAAAACAGATGAAAACACCACAAAACGTGATAAGACAACTAAAAACAGACGAAACACACCACAAAAACGTGATGAAACGACTAAAAACAGATGAAAACACCACAAAAACGTGACAAAAATGACTAAAGACGGATGAAAACACCACAAAAACGTGATAAAACAACTATAAACGGACGAAACACACCACAAAACATGATGAAACGACTGAAAACAGACGCAAAACTCCACAAAAACATGACAAAACGACTAAAAACAAATGAAAACACCACAAACCATGACAAAACAACTAAAAACATATCAAAACACCACAAAAACGTGATGAAACGACTAAAAACAGACGCAAGACACTGCATAAAAGACTAAATACAGATGAAAACACCACAAAAAAGTGATGAAACCACTTAAAACAGATGAAATCACCACAAAAACGTGATGAACCGACTTGAAACAGATGAAAACACCACAAAAATGTGACAAAACGACTAAAAACAGACGAAAACACCACAAAACATGATGAAACGACTGAAAACTGACGCAAAACTCCACAAAAACATGACAAAACGACTAAAAACAAATGAAAACACCACAAAAAAATGACAAAACAACTAAAACATATCAAAACACCACAAAAACGTCATGAAATGACTAAAAACTGACGAAAACACCACAAATATGAGATGAAACAACTTAAAACAGACGCAAAACACCACAAAAACATGGCAAAACGACTAAAAACAGACGAAAAAACCACAAAAACGTGATGAAACGACTAACAACAGACGACAAATTCCACAGAAACATGACGAAACGACTAAAAACTGTTTAAAATACCACTAAAACGTGATGAAACGACTAAAAACAGACGAAAACACAAACAAAAACGTGATGAAACAACTAAAATCAGACGAAAACACCACAAATACGTTATGAAACGACTTAAAACAGATGAAAACACCACAAATACATGACAAAAATGACTTACAACAGATGAAAACACCACAAAAGCGTGATGAAACGACTAAAAACAGATGAAAACACCACAAAACGTGATAAGACAGTTAAAAACAGACCAAACACACCACAAAAACGTGATGAAACGACTAAAAACAGATGAAAACACCACAAAAACGTGACAAAAATGACTAAAGACGGATGAAAACACCACAAAAACGTGATAAAACAACTATAAACAGACGAAACACACCTAAAATACGTGATGAAACGACTAAAAACAGACGCAAGACACCGCAAAAAAGACTAAAAACAGATGAAAACACCACAAAAACGTGACAAAACGACCAAAAAAAGATCAAAACACCAAAAAAAATGATAAAACAACAAAAAACAGACGAAAACACCACAAAACGTAATGAAACGACTAAAAACAGACGCAAAACTCCACAAAACATGATGAAACGACTGAAAATACACGCAAAACTCCACAAAAACATGACAAAACGACTTAAAACAGACGCAAGACACCGCAAAAAAAACTAAAAACAGATGAAAACACCACAAAAACGTGATGAAACCACTTAAAACAGATGAAAACACCACAAAACCGTGATGAAACTACTAAAAACAGATGCAAAACTCAACAAAAACGTGATGAAACGACTAAAAACAGATGAAAACACCAAAAAAACCTGACAAAACGACTACAAACAGACCAAGACTCCACAAAAACATGACAAAACGACTAAAAACAGACGCAAAACTCCACAAAAACATTATGAAACGACTAAAAACAGATGAAAACACCACAAAAACGTGACAAAAATGATTAAAGACGGATGAAAACACCACAAAAACGTGATAAAACAACTATAAACAAACAAAAACATGATGAAATGACTAAAAACAGACGCAAGACACCGCAAAAAAGACTAAAAACAGATGAAAACACCACAAAAACATGATGAAACCACTTAAAACAAATGAAAACACCACAAAAACGTGATGAACCGACTTAAAACAGATGAAAACACCACAAAAATGTGACAAAACGACCAAAAAAAGATAAAACACCAAAAAAATATGATAAAACAACTAAAAACAGACGAAAACACCACAAAACGTAATGAAACGACTAAAAACAGACGCAAAACTTCACAAAACATGATGAAACGACTGAAAATTTACGCAAAACTCCACAAAAACATGATAAAGCGACTAAAAACAGACGCAAGACACCGCAAAAAAAACTAAAAACAGATGAAATCACCACAATAACGTGATGAAACCACTTAAAACAGATGAAAACACCACAAAACCGTGATGAAACAACTAAAAACAGATGCAAAACTCAACAAAAACGTGATGTAACGACTAAAAACAGATGAAAACACCACAAAAATATGATAAAACAACTAAAAACAGACGAAAACACCAACAAAAACGTGATGAAACGACTAAAATCAGACGAAAACACCACAAATATGTAATGAAACGACTTAAAACAGATGAAAACTCCACAAAAACATGACAAAACGACTAAAAACAGGCGCAACACACCGCAAAAAAAACTAAAAACAGATGAAATCACCACAATAACGTGATGAAACCACTTAAAACAGATGAAAACACCACAAAACCGTGATGAAACAACTAAAAACAGATGCAAAACTCAACAAAAACGTGATGTAACGACTAAAAACAGATGAAAACACCACAAAAATATGATAAAACAACTAAAAACAGACGAAAACACCAACAAAAACGTGATGAAACGACTAAAATCAGACGAAAACACCACAAATATGTAATGAAACGACTTAAAACAGATGAAAACACCACAAATACATGACAAAAATGAATAAAAACAGATGAAAACACCACAAAAACGTGATGAAACGACTAAAACCAGATGAAAACACCACAAAACGTGATAAGACAACTAAAAACACCACAAAACACACCACAAAAACGTGATGAAACGACTAAAAACAGATGAAAACACCACAAAAACGTGACAAAAATGATTAAAGACGGATGAAAACACCACAAAAACGTGATAAAACAACTATAAACAGACGAAACACACGACAAAAACATGATGAAACGACTAAAAACAGATGCAAGACACCGCACAAAAGACTAAAAACAGATGAAAACACCACAAAAACGTGATGAACCGACTTAAAACAGATGAAAACACCACAAAAATGTGACAAAACGACTAAAAACAGACGAAAACACCACAAAACATGATGAAACGACTGAAAACAGACGCAAAACTCCACAAAAACATGACAAAACGACTAAAAACATATCAAAACACCACAAAAACGTGATGAAACGACTAAAAACAGACGAAAACACCACAAATATGAGATGAAACGACTTAAAACAGACGCAAAACACCACAAAAACATGGCAAAACGACTAAAAACAGACGAAAACACCACCAAAACGTGATGAAACGACTAACTACAGACGACAAATTCCACAGAAACATGACGAAACGACTAAAAACTGTTTAAAATACCACTAAAACGTGACAAAACGACTAAAAACAGACGAAAACACCAACAAAAACGTGATGAAACGACTAAAATCAGACAAAAACACCACAAATACGTTATGAAACGACTTAAAACAGATGAAAACACCACAAATACATGACAAAAATGACTAAAAAAAGATGAAAACACCACAAAAACGTGATGAAACGACTAAAAACAGATGAAAACACCACAAAACGTGATAAGACAACTAAAAACAGATGAAACACACCACAAAAACGTGATGAAACGACTAAAAACAGATGAAAACACCACAAAAACGTGACAAAAATGACTAACGACGGATGAAAACACCACAAAAACGTGATAAAACAACTATAAACAGACGAAACACACCACAAAAACTTGATGAAACGACTAAAAACAGATGCAAGACACCGCAAAAAAGACTAAAAACAGATGAAAACACCACAAAAACGTGATGAAACCACTAAAAACAGACGAAAACACCACAATACATGATGAAACGACTGAAAACAGACGCATAACTCCACAAAAACATGACAAAACGACTAAAAACAAATGAAAACACCACAAAAACATGACAAAACAATTAAAAACATATCAAAACACCACAAAAACGTGATGAAACGACTAAAAACAGACGAAAACACCACAAATATGAGATGAAACGACTTAAAACAGACGCAAAACACCACAAAAACATGGCAAAACGACTAAAAACAGACGAAAACACCACAAAAACGTGATGAAACGACTAACAACAGACGACAAATTCCACAGAAACATGACGAAACGACTAAAAACTGTTTAAAATACCACTAAAATGTGACAAAACGACTAAAAACAGACGAAAACACCACAAATACGTTATGAAACGACTTAAAACGGATGAAAACACCACAAATACATGACAAAAATGACTAAAAACAGATGAAAACACCACAAAAACGTGATGAAACGACTAAAAACAGATGAAAACACCACAAAACGTGATAAGACAACTAAAAACAGACGAAACACCACAAAAACATGATGAAACGACTAAAAACAGACGCAAAACTCCACAGAAACATTACAAAACGACTAAAAACAGATGAAAACACCACTAAAACGTGACAAAACGATTAAAAACAGGCAACACCACAAAAACTTTAGAAAACGACTAAAAACAGACGCAAAACTCCACAGAAACATTACAAAATGACTAAAAACAGATGAAAACACCACTAAAACGTGACAAAACGATTAAGAACAGGCAACACCACAAAAACTTTAGAAAACGACTAAAAACAGACGCAAAACTCCACAAAAACATTATGAAACAACTAAAAACAGATGCAAAACTCAACAAAACGTGATGAAACGACTAAAAACAGATGAAAACACCACAAAAATATGATAAAATAACTAAAAACAGACGAAAACACCAAAAAACGTGATGAAACGACCAAAAACAGACGCAAAAATCCACAAAAACATGATGAAAAGACTAAAAACAGACGCAAAACTCCACAAAAACATGATGAAACGACTAAAAACAGACGTAAAACTCCACAGAAACATTACAAAACGACTAAAAACAGATGAAAACACCACTAAAACGTGACAAAACGATTAAAAACAGGCAACACCACAAAAACTTTAGAAAACGACTAAAAACAGACGCAAAACTCCACAAAAACATTATGAAACGACTAAAAACAGATGAAAACACCACAAAAACGTGATGAAACGACTAAAAACAGACGAAAACACCACAAAAACATGAAAAACGACTAAAAAACGGATGAAAACACCACAATAACGTGACAAAAACGACTAAAAACAGATGAAAACACCACAAAAACGTGATGAAACGACTGAAAACAGACGCAAAATTCCACAAAAATGTGATGAAACCAATAAAAACGGACGCAAAGCTCCACAAAAACATGACAAAACGACTAAAAACTGATGAAAACACCGCAAAAACGTGATGAAACTCCTAAAAACAGACGAAACACACCACAAAAACTTGATGAAACGACTAAAAACAGATGCAAGACACCGCAAAAAAGACTAAAAACAGATGAAAACACCACAAAAACGTGATGAAACCACTAAAAACAGACGAAAACACCACAATACATGATGAAACGACTGAAAACAGACGCATAACTCCACAAAAACATGACAAAACGACTAAAAACAAATGAAAACACCACAAAAACATGACAAAACAATTAAAAACATATCAAAACACCACAAAAACATGATGAAACGACTAAAAACAGACGAAAACACCACAAATATGAGATGAAACGACTTAAAACAGACGCAAAACACCACAAAAACATGGCAAAACGACTAAAAACAGACGAAAACACCACAAAAACGTGATGAAACGACTAACAACAGACGACAAATTCCACAGAAACATGACGAAACGACTAAAAACTGTTTAAAATACCACTAAAATGTGACAAAACGACTAAAAACAGACGAAAACACCACAAATACGTTATGAAACGACTTAAAACGGATGAAAACACCACAAATACATGACAAAAATGACTAAAAACAGATGAAAACACCACAAAAACGTGATGAAACGACTAAAAACAGATGAAAACACCACAAAACGTGATAAGACAACTAAAAACAGACGAAACACCACAAAAACATGATGAAACGACTAAAAACAGACGCAAAACTCCACAGAAACATTACAAAACGACTAAAAACAGATGAAAACACCACTAAAACGTGACAAAACGATTAAAAAAAGGGAACACCACAAAAACTTTAGAAAACGACTAAAAACAGACGCAAAACTCCACAGAAACATTACAAAATGACTAAAAACAGATGAAAACACCACTAAAACGTGACAAAACGATTAAGAACAGGCAACACCACAAAAACTTTAGAAAACGACTAAAAACAGACGCAAAACTCCACAAAAACATTATGAAACAACTAAAAACAGATGCAAAACTCAACAAAACGTGATGAAACGACTAAAAACAGATGAAAACACCACAAAAATATGATAAAATAACTAAAAACAGACGAAAACACCAAAAAAACGTGATGAAACGACCAAAAACAGACGCAAAAATCCACAAAAACATGATGAAAAGACTAAAAACAGACGCAAAACTCCACAAAAACATGATGAAACGACTAAAAACAGACGTAAAACTCCACAGAAACATTACAAAACGACTAAAAACAGATGAAAACACCACTAAAACGTGACAAAACGATTAAAAACAGGCAACACCACAAAAACTTTAGAAAACGACTAAAAACAGACGCAAAACTCCACAAAAACATTATGAAACGACTAAAAACAGATGAAAACACCACAAAAACGTGATGAAACGACTAAAAACAGACGAAAACACCACAAAAACATGAAAAACGACTAAAAAACGGATGAAAACACCACAATAACGTGACAAAAACGACTAAAAACAGATGAAAACACCACAAAAACGTGATGAAACGACTGAAAACAGACGCAAAATTCCACAAAAATGTGATGAAACCAATAAAAACGGACGCAAAGCTCCACAAAAACATGACAAAACGACTAAAAACAGATGAAAACACCGCAAAAACGTGATGAAACTCCTAAAAACAGACGAGAACACCACAGAAACTTGATGAAATGACTAAAAACAGACAAAAACACCACAAAAACGTGATGAAACGACTAAAAACAGACGAAAAACCCACAAAAACATGACAAAACGGCTAAAAACAGACGCAAAACTCCACAAAAACATTATGAAACGACTAAAAACAGATGAAAACACCACAAAAACGTGATGAAACGACTAAAAACAGACGAAAACACCACAAAAACGTGATGAAACGACTAAAAACAGACGCAAAAATTCCACAGAAACATGACAAAACGACTAAAAACTGATTAAAATAGCACTAAAACGTGACAAAACGACTAAAAACTGACGAAAAAACCAACAAGAACGTGATGAAACGACAAACAACGGACGAAAACACCACAAATATGATGAAACGACTTAAAACAGATGAAAACACCACATAAAACATGACAAAAATGACTAGAAACAGATGAAAACACCAAAAAAACATTATGAAACGACTAAAAACAGATGAAAACACCACAAAAACGTGATGAAACGACTAAAATCAGACGAAAACACCACAAAAACGTGATGAAACGACTAAAAACAGACGCAAAAATTCCACAGAAACATGACAAAACGACTAAAAACTGATTAAAATAGCACTAAAACGTGACAAAACGACTAAAAACTGATGAAAACACCAACAAGAACGTGATGAAACGACAAACAACGGACGAAAACACCACAAATATGATGAAACGACTTAAAACAGATGAAAACACCACAAAAACATGACAAAAATGACTAGAAACAGATGAAAACACCAAAAAAACATGATAAAACAACTATAAACAGACGAAACACACCACAAAAACGTGATGAAACGGCTAAAAACAGACGCAAGACACCACAAAAACGACTAAAAACAGATGAAAACACCACAAAAACGTGATGAAACCACTTAAAACAGATGAAAACACCACAAAACCGTGATGAAACAACTAAAAACAGATGCAAAACTCCACAAAAACGTGATGAAACGACTAAAAGCACACGCAAAACTCCACAAAAACATGATGAAACGACTAAAAAAAGACGCAAAACTCCACAGAAACATGACAAAACGACTAAAAACAGATGAAAACACCATTAAAGCGTGACAAAACGATTAAAAACAGGCAACACCACAAAAACCTGAGAAAACTACTAAAAACAGACGCAAAACACCACAAAAACATTATGAAACGACTAAAAGCAGACAAACACACGACAAAAACATGACAAAAAGCTAAAAACGGATGAAAACACCACAAAAACATGACAAAACGACTGAAAAAAGATCAAAACACCGCAAAAATATGATGAAACGACTAAAAACAGATGAAAACTCCACAAAAACATTATGAAACGACTAAAAACAGACCCAAAGCTCCATAAAACAATGCAAAACGAATAAAAACAGACGCAAAAGTCCACAAAAACATGATGAAACGACTAAAAAACAGATGAAAAAATCACAAAAACGACTAAAAACGGATGAAAGCTCCACAAAAAGGTGACTGAACGACTAAAAACAGACGAAAACACTTCAAGAACATAACAAAACAACTAAAATAGACGCAAAACTCCACAAAAACATGATGTAACGACTAAAAACAGATGAAAACACCACATAAACGTGATGAAATGACTAAAAACAGACGAAAACACCACAAGAACATGACAAAAAGACTAAAAACAGACGCAAAACTCCACAGAAACATGACGAAACGACTAAAAACAGATGAAAACACCACAAAAACGTGACAAAACGATTAAAAACAGATAAAAACACCACAAAAACGTGATGAAACGACTAAAAACAGACGCAAAACTCCACAAAACATGATGAAACGACTGAAAATACACGCAAAACTCCACAAAAACATGACAAAACGACTAAAAACAGGCGCAACACACCGCAAAAAAAACTAAAAACAGATGAAAACACCACAAAAACGTGATGAAACCACTTAAAACAGATGAAAACACCACAAAACCGTGCAGAAACAACTAAAAACAGATGAAAAACTCAACAAAAACGTGATGAAACGACTAAAAACAGATGAAAACACCACAAAAATATGATAAAACAACTAAAAACAGACGAAAACACCACAAAAACGTGATGAAACGACCAAAAACAGACGCAAAAATCCACAAAAACATGATGAAACGACTAAAAAATGACGCAAAACTCCACAAAAACATGATGAAACGACTAAAAACAGACGCAAAACTCTACAGAAACATTACAAAACGACTAAAAACAGATGAAAACACCACTAAAACGTGACAAAACGATTAAAAACAGGCCACACCACAAAAACTTTAGAAAACGACTAAAAACAGACGCAAAATGCCACAAAAACATTATGAAACGACTAAAAACGGATGAAAACACCACAAAAACGTGATGAAACGACTAAAAACAGACAAAAACACCAATAAAACATGAAAAAACGACTAAAAAACGGATGAAAACACCACAATAACGTTACAAAAACGACTAAAAACAGATGAAAACACCACAAAAACGTGATGAAACGACTGAAAACAGACGCAAAATTCCACAAAAATGTGATGAAACGATTAAAAACGGACGCAAAGCTCCACAAAAACATGACAAAACGACTAAAAACAGATGAAAACACAGCAAAAACGTGATGAAACTCCTAAAAACAGACGAAAACACCACAGAAACTTGATGAAATGACTAAAAACAGACAAAAACACCACAAAAACATGACAAAACGACTGAAAAAAGATCAAAACACCGCAAAAATATGATGAAACGACTAAAAACAGATGAAAACTCCACAAAAACATTATGAAACGACTAAAAACAGACCCAAAGCTCCATAAAACAATGCAAAACGAATAAAAACAGACGCAAAAGTCCACAAAAACATGATGAAACGACTAAAAAACAGATGAAAAAATCACAAAAACGACTAAAAACGGATGAAAGCTCCACAAAAAGGTGACTGAACGACTAAAAACAGACGAAAACACTTCAAGAACATAACAAAACAACTAAAATAGACGCAAAACTCCACAAAAACATGATGTAACGACTAAAAACAGATGAAAACACCACATAAACGTGATGAAATGACTAAAAACAGACGAAAACACCACAAGAACATGACAAAAAGACTAAAAACAGACGCAAAACTCCACAGAAACATGACGAAACGACTAAAAACAGATGAAAACACCACAAAAACGTGACAAAAACGATTAAAAACAGATAAAAACACCACAAAAATGTGATGAAACGACTAAAAACAGACGCAAAACTCCACAAAACATGATGAAACGACTGAAAATACACGCAAAACTCCACAAAAACATGACAAAACGACTAAAAACAGGCGCAACACACCGTAAAAAAAAACTAAAAACAGATGAAAACACCACAAAAACGTGATGAAACCACTTAAAACAGATGAAAACACCACAAAACCGTGATGAAACAACTAAAAACAGATGCAAAACTCAACAAAAACGTGATGAAACGACTAAAAACAGATGAAAACACCACAAAAATATGATAAAACAACTAAAAACAGACGAAAACACCACAAAAGCGTGATGAAACGACCAAAAACAGACGCAAAAATCCACAAAAACATGATGAAACGACTAAAAACAGACGCAAAACTCCACAAAAACATGATGAAACGACTAAAAACAGATGAAAACACCACTAAAACGTGACAAAACGATTAAAAACAGGCAACACCACAAAAACTTTAGAAAACGACTAAAAACAGACGCAAAACGCCACAAAAACATTATGAAACGACTAAAAACAGATGAAAACACCACAAAAACGTGATGAAACGACTAAAAACAGACGAAAACACCAATAAAACATGAAAAAACGACTAAAAAACGGATGAAAACACCACAATAACGTGACAAAAACGACTAAAAACAGATGAAAACACCACAAAAACGTGATGAAACGACTGAAAACAGACGCAAAATTCCACAAAAATGTGATGAAACCAATAAAAACGGACGCAAAGCTCCACAAAAACATGACAAAACGACTAAAAACAGATGAAAACACCGCAAAAACGTGATGAAACTCCTAAAAACAGACGAGAACACCACAGAAACTTGATGAAATGACTAAAAACAGATGAAAACACCACAAAAGCGTGATGAAACGACCAAAAACAGACGCAAAAATCCACAAAAACATGATGAAACGACTAAAAACAGACGCAAAACTCCACAAAAACATGATGAAACGACTAAAAACAGATGAAAACACCACTAAAACGTGACAAAACGATTAAAAACAGGCAACACCACAAAAACTTTAGAAAACGACTAAAAACAGACGCAAAACGCCACAAAAACATTATGAAACGACTAAAAACGGATGAAAACACCACAAAAACGTGATGAAACGACTAAAAACAGACGAAAACACCAATAAAACATGAAAAAACGACTAAAAAACGGATGAAAACACCACAATAACGTGACAAAAACGACTAAAAACAGATGAAAACACCACAAAAACGTGATGAAACGACTGAAAACAGACGCAAAATTCCACAAAAATGTGATGAAACCAATAAAAACGGACGCAAAGCTCCACAAAAACATTACAAAACGACTAAAAACAGATGAAAACACCGCAAAAACGTGATGAAACTCCTAAAAACAGACGAGAACACCACAGAAACTTGATGAAATGACTAAAAACAGACAAAAACACCACAAAAACATGATGAAACGACTAAAAACAGACGCAAAACTCCACAAAAACATGATGAAACGACTAAAAACAGACGCAAAACTCCACAGAAACATTACAAAACGACTAAAAACAGATGAAAACACCACTAAAACGTGACAAAACGATTAAAAACAGGCAACACCACAAAAACTTTAGAAAACGACTAAAAACAGACGCAAAACTCCACAAAAACATTATGAAACGACTAAAAACAGATGAAAACACCACAAAAACGTGATGAAACGACTAAAAACAGACGAAAACACCACAAAAACATGAAAAACGACTAAAAAACGGATGAAAACACCACAATAACGTGACAAAAACGACTAAAAACAGATGAAAACACCACAAAAACGTGATGAAACGACTGAAAACAGACGCAAAATTCCACAAAAATGTGATGAAACCAATAAAAACGGACGCAAAGCTCCACAAAAACATGACAAAACGACTAAAAACAGATGAAAACACCGCAAAAACGTGATGAAACTCCTAAAAACAGACGAGAACACCACAGAAACTTGATGAAATGACTAAAAACAGACAAAAACACCACAAAAACGTGATGAAACGACTAAAAACAGACGAAAAACCCACAAAAACATGACAAAACGGCTAAAAACAGACGCAAAACTCCACAAAAACATTATGAAACGACTAAAAACAGATGAAAACACCACAAAAACGTGATGAAACGACTAAAAACAGACGAAAACACCACAAAAACGTGATGAAACGACTAAAAACAGACGCAAAAATTCCACAGAAACATGACAAAACGACTAAAAACTGATTAAAATAGCACTAAAACGTAACAAAACGACTAAAAACTGACGAAAACACCAACAAGAACGTGATGAAACGACAAACAACGGACGAAAACACCACAAATATGATGAAACGACTTAAAACAGATGAAAACACCACAAAAACATGACAAAAATGACTAGAAACAGATGAAAACACCAAAAAAACATGATAAAACAACTATAAACAGACGAAACACCACAAAAACGTGATGAAACGGCTAAAAACAGACGCAAGACACCACAAAAACGACTAAAAACAGATGAAAACACCACAAAAACGTGATGAAACCACTTAAAACAGATGAAAACACCACAAAACCGTGATGAAACAACTAAAAACAGATGCAAAACTCCACAAAAACGTGATGAAACGACTAAAAGCACACGCAAAACTCCACAAAAACATGATGAAACGACTAAAAAAAGACGCAAAACTCCGCAGAACCATGACAAAACGACTAAAAACAGATGAAAACACCATTAAAGCGTGACAAAACGATTAAAAACAGGCAACACCACAAAAACCTGAGAAAACTACTAAAAACAGACGCAAAACACCACAAAAACATTATGAAACGACTAAAAGCAGACAAACACACGACAAAAACATGACAAAAAGCTAAAAACGGATGAAAACACCACAAAAACATGACAAAACGACTGAAAAAAGATCAAAACACCGCAAAAATATGATGAAACGACTAAAAACAGATGAAAACTCCACAAAAACATTATGAAACGACTAAAAACAGACCCAAAGCTCCATAAAACAATGCAAAACGAATAAAAACAGACGCAAAAGTCCACAAAAACATGATGAAACGACTAAAAAACAGATGAAAAAATCACAAAAACGACTAAAAACGGATGAAAGCTCCACAAAAAGGTGACTGAACGACTAAAAACAGACGAAAACACTTCAAGAACATAACAAAACAACTAAAATAGACGCAAAACTCCACAAAAACATGATGTAACGACTAAAAACAGATGAAAACACCACATAAACGTGATGAAATGACTAAAAACAGACGAAAACACCACAAGAACATGACAAAAAGACTAAAAACAGACGCAAAACTCCACAGAAACATGACGAAACGACTAAAAACAGATGAAAACACCACAAAAACGTGACAAAACGATTAAAAACAGATAAAAACACCACAAAAACGTGATGAAACGACTAAAAACAGACGCAAAACTCCACAAAACATGATGAAACGACTGAAAATACACGCAAAACTCCACAAAAACATGACAAAACGACTAAAAACAGGCGCAACACACCGCAAAAAAAACTAAAAACAGATGAAAACACCACAAAAACGTGATGAAACCACTTAAAACAGATGAAAACACCACAAAACCGTGCAGAAACAACTAAAAACAGATGCAAAACTCAACAAAAACGTGATGAAACGACTAAAAACAGATGAAAACACCACAAAAATATGATAAAACAACTAAAAACAGACGAAAACACCACAAAAACGTGATGAAACGACCAAAAACAGACGCAAAAATCCACAAAAACATGATGAAACGACTAAAAACAGACGCAAAACTCCACAAAAACATGATGAAATGATTAAAAACAGACGCAAAACTCTACAGAAACATTACAAAACGACTAAAAACAGATGAAAACACCACTAAAACGTGACAAAACGATTAAAAACAGGCAACACCACAAAAACTTTAGAAAACGACTAAAAACAGACGCAAAACGCCACAAAAACATTATGAAACGACTAAAAACGGATGAAAACACCACAAAAACGTGATGAAACGACTATAAACAGACAAAAACACCAATAAAACATGAAAAAACGACTAAAAAACGGATGAAAACACCACAATAACGTTACAAAAACGACTAAAAACAGATGAAAACACCACAAAAACGTGATGAAACGACTGAAAACAGACGCAAAATTCCACAAAAATGTGATGAAACGATTAAAAACGGACGCAAAGCTCCACAAAAACATGACAAAACGACTAAAAACAGATGAAAACACAGCAAAAACGTGATGAAACTCCTAAAAACAGACGAAAACACCACAGAAACTTGATGAAATGACTAAAAACAGACAAAAACACCACAAAAACATGACAAAACGACTGAAAAAAGATCAAAACACCGCAAAAATATGATGAAACGACTAAAAACAGATGAAAACTCCACAAAAACATTATGAAACGACTAAAAACAGACCCAAAGCTCCATAAAACAATGCAAAACGAATAAAAACAGACGCAAAAGTCCACAAAAACATGATGAAACGACTAAAAAACAGATGAAAAAATCACAAAAACGACTAAAAACGGATGAAAGCTCCACAAAAAGGTGACTGAACGACTAAAAACAGACGAAAACACTTCAAGAACATAACAAAACAACTAAAATAGACGCAAAACTCCACAAAAACATGATGTAACGACTAAAAACAGATGAAAACACCACATAAACGTGATGAAATGACTAAAAACAGACGAAAACACCACAAGAACATGACAAAAAGACTAAAAACAGACGCAAAACTCCACAGAAACATGACGAAACGACTAAAAACAGATGAAAACACCACAAAAACGTGACAAAACGATTAAAAACAGATAAAAACACCACAAAAACGTGATGAAACGACTAAAAACAGACGCAAAACTCCACAAAACATGATGAAACGACTGAAAATACACGCAAAACTCCACAAAAACATGACAAAACGACTAAAAACAGGCGCAACACACCGCAAAAAAAACTAAAAACAGATGAAAACACCACAAAAACGTGATGAAACCACTTAAAACAGATGAAAACACCACAAAACCGTGATGAAACAACTAAAAACAGATGCAAAACTCAACAAAAACGTGATGAAACGACTAAAAACAGATGAAAACACCACAAAAATATGATAAAACAACTAAAAACAGACGAAAACACCACAAAAGCGTGATGAAACGACCAAAAACAGACGCAAAAATCCACAAAAACATGATGAAACGACTAAAAACAGACGCAAAACTCCACAAAAACATGATGAAACGACTAAAAACAGATGAAAACACCACTAAAACGTGACAAAACGATTAAAAACAGGCAACACCACAAAAACTTTAGAAAACGACTAAAAACAGACGCAAAACGCCACAAAAACATTATGAAACGACTAAAAACGGATGAAAACACCACAAAAACGTGATGAAACGACTAAAAACAGACGAAAACACCAATAAAACATGAAAAAACGACTAAAAAACGGATGAAAACACCACAATAACGTGACAAAAACGACTAAAAACAGATGAAAACACCACAAAAACGTGATGAAACGACTGAAAACAGACGCAAAATTCCACAAAAATGTGATGAAACCAATAAAAACGGACGCAAAGCTCCACAAAAACATGACAAAACGACTAAAAACAGATGAAAACACCGCAAAAACGTGATGAAACTCCTAAAAACAGACGAGAACACCACAGAAACTTGATGAAATGACTAAAAACAGACAAAAACACCACAAAAACATGATGAAACGACTAAAAACAGACGCAAAACTCCACAAAAACATGATGAAACGACTAAAAACAGACGCAAAACTCCACAGAAACATTACAAAACGACTAAAAACAGATGAAAACACCACTAAAACGTGACAAAACGATTAAAAACAGGCAACACCACAAAAACTTTAGAAAACGACTAAAAACAGACGCAAAACTCCACAAAAACATTATGAAACGACTAAAAACAGATGAAAACACCACAAAAACGTGATGAAACGACTAAAAACAGACGAAAACACCACAAAAACATGAAAAACGACTAAAAAACGGATGAAAACACCACAATAACGTGACAAAAACGACTAAAAACAGATGAAAACACCACAAAAACGTGATGAAACGACTGAAAACAGACGCAAAATTCCACAAAAATGTGATGAAACCAATAAAAACGGACGCAAAGCTCCACAAAAACATGACAAAACGACTAAAAACAGATGAAAACACCGCAAAAACGTGATGAAACTCCTAAAAACAGACGAGAACACCACAGAAACTTGATGAAATGACTAAAAACAGACAAAAACACCACAAAAACGTGATGAAACGACTAAAAACAGACGAAAAACCCACAAAAACATGACAAAACGGCTAAAAACAGACGCAAAACTCCACAAAAACATTATGAAACGACTAAAAACAGATGAAAACACCACAAAAACGTGATGAAACGACTAAAAACAGACGAAAACACCACAAAAACGTGATGAAACGACTAAAAACAGACGCAAAAATTCCACAGAAACATGACAAAACGACTAAAAACTGATTAAAATAGCACTAAAACGTGACAAAACGACTAAAAACTGACGAAAACACCAACAAGAACGTGATGAAACGACAAACAACGGACGAAAACACCACAAATATGATGAAACGACTTAAAACAGATGAAAACACCACAAAAACATGACAAAAATGACTAGAAACAGATGAAAACACCAAAAAAACATGATAAAACAACTATAAACAGACGAAACACACCACAAAAACGTGATGAAACGGCTAAAAACAGACGCAAGACACCACAAAAACGACTAAAAACAGATGAAAACACCACAAAAACGTGATGAAACCACTTAAAACAGATGAAAACACCACAAAACCGTGATGAAACAACTAAAAACAGATGAAAACTCCACAAAAACGTGATGAAACGACTAAAAGCACACGCAAAACTCCACAAAAACATGATGAAACGACTAAAAAAAGACGCAAAACTCCACAGAAACATGACAAAACGACTAAAAACAGATGAAAACACCATTAGCGTGACAAAACGATTAAAAACAGGCAACACCACAAAAACCTGAGAAAACTACTAAAAACAGACGCAAAACACCACAAAAACATTATGAAACGACTAAAAGCAGACAAACACACGACAAAAACATGACAAAAAGCTAAAAAACGGATGAAAACACCACAAAAACATGACAAAACGACTGAAAAAAGATCAAAACACCGCAAAAATATGATGAAACGACTAAAAACAGATGAAAACTCCACAAAAACATTATGAAACGACTAAAAACAGACCCAAAGCTCCATAAAACAATGCAAAACGAATAAAAACAGACGCAAAAGTCCACAAAAACATTATGAAACGACTAAAAAACAGATGAAAAAATCACAAAAACGACTAAAAACGGATGAAAGCTCCACAAAAAGGTGACTGAACGACTAAAAACAGACGAAAACACTTCAAGAACATAACAAAACAACTAAAATAGACGCAAAACTCCACAAAAACATGATGTAACGACTAAAAACAGATGAAAACACCACATAAACGTGATGAAATGACTAAAAACAGACGAAAACACCACAAGAACATGACAAAAAGACTAAAAACAGACGCAAAACTCCACAGAAACATGACGAAACGACTAAAAACAGATGAAAACACCACAAAAACGTGACAAAACGATTAAAAACAGATAAAAACACCACAAAAACGTGATGAAACGACTAAAAACAGACGCAAAACTCCACAAAACATGATGAAACGACTGAAAATACACGCAAAACTCCACAAAAACATGACAAAACGACTAAAAACAGGCGCAACACACCGCAAAAAAAACTAAAAACAGATGAAAACACCACAAAAACGTGATGAAACCAATTAAAACAGATGAAAACACCACAAAACCGTGCAGAAACAACTAAAAACAGATGCAAAACTCAACAAAAACGTGATGAAACGACTAAAAACAGATGAAAACACCACAAAAATATGATAAAACAACTAAAAACAGACGAAAACACCACAAAAACGTGATGAAACGACCAAAAACAGACGCAAAAATCCACAAAAACATGATGAAACGACTAAAAACAGACGCAAAACTCCACAAAAACATGATGAAACGACTAAAAACAGACGCAAAACTCTACAGAAACATTACAAAACGACTAAAAACAGATGAAAACACCACTAAAACGTGACAAAACGATTAAAAACAGGCAACACCACAAGAACTTTAGAAAACGACTAAAAACAGACGCAAAACGCCACAAAAACATTATGAAACGACTAAAAACGGATGAAAACACCACAAAAACGTGATGAAACGACTAAAAACAGACAAAAACACCAATAAAACATGAAAAAACGACTAAAAAACGGATGAAAACACCACAATAACGTTACAAAAACAACTAAAAACAGATGAAAACACCACAAAAACGTGATGAAACGACTGAAAACAGACGCAAAATTCCACAAAAATGTGATGAAACGATTAAAAACGGACGCAAAGCTCCACAAAAACATGACAAAACGACTAAAAACAGATGAAAACACAGCAAAAACGTGATGAAACTCCTAAAAACAGACGATAACACCACAGAAACTTGATGAAATGACTAAAAACAGACAAAAACACCACAAAAACATGACAAAACGACTGAAAAAAGATCAAAACACCGCAAAAATATGATGAAACGACTAAAAACAGACGAGAAAACTCCACAAAAACATTATGAAACGACTAAAAACAGACCCAAAGCTCCATAAAACAATGCAAAACGAATAAAAACAGACGCAAAAGTCCACAAAAACATGATGAAACGACTAAAAAACAGATGAAAAAATCATAAAAACGACTAAAAACGGATGAAAGCTCCACAAAAAGGTGACTGAACGACTAAAAACAGACGAAAACACTTCAAGAACATAACAAAACAACTAAAATAGACGCAAAACTCCACAAAAACATGATGTAACGACTAAAAACAGATGAAAACACCACATAAACGTGATGAAATGACTAAAAACAGACGAAAACACCACCAGAACATGACAAAAAGACTAAAAACAGACGCAAAACTCCACAGAAACATGACGAAACGACTAAAAACAGATGAAAACACCACAAAAACGTGACAAAAACGATTAAAAACAGATAAAAACACCACAAAAATGTGATGAAACGACTAAAAACAGACGCAAAACTCCACAAAACATGATGAAACGACTGAAAATACACGCAAAACTCCACAAAAACATGACAAAACGACTAAAAACAGGCGCAACACACCGCAAAAAAAACTAAAAACAGATGAAAACACCACAAAAACGTGATGAAACCACTTAAAACAGATGAAAACACCACAAAACCGTGATGAAACAACTAAAAACAGATGCAAAACTCAACAAAAACGAAATGAAACGACTAAAAACAGATGAAAACACCACAAAAATATGATAAAACAACTAAAAACAGACGAAAACACCACAAAAGCGTGATGAAACGACCAAAAACAGACGCAAAAATCCACAAAAACATGATGAAACGACTAAAAACAGACGCAAAACTCCACAAAAACATGATGAAACGACTAAAAACAGATGAAAACACCACTAAAACGTGACAAAACGATTAAAAACAGGCAACACCACAAAAACTTTAGAAAACGACTAAAAACAGACGCAAAACGCCAAAAAAACATTATGAAACGACTAAAAACGGATGAAAACACCACAAAAACGTGATGAAACGACTAAAAACAGACGAAAACACCAATAAAACATGAAAAAACGACTAAAAAACGGATGAAAACACCACAATAACGTGACAAAAACGACTAAAAACAGATGAAAACACCACAAAAACGTGATGAAACGACTGAAAACAGACGCAAAATTCCACAAAAATGTGATGAAACGATTAAAAACGGACGCAAAGCTCCACAAAAACATGACAAAACGACTAAAAACAGATGAAAACACCGCAAAAACGTGATGAAACTCCTAAAAACAGACGAAAACACCACAGAAACTTGATGAAATGACTAAAAACAGACAAAATCACCACAAAAACGTGATGAAACGACTAAAAACAGACGAAAAACCCACAAAAACGTGATGAAACGACTAAAAACTGATGAAAACACCACAAAAACGTGACAAAAATGACTAAAAACGGATAAAAACACCACAAAAACGTGATAAAACAACTATAAACAGACGAAACACCACAAAAATGTGATGAAACGACTAAAAACAGACGGAAGACACCGCAAAAACGACTAAAATCAGATGAAAACACCACAAAAACGTGATGAAAAGACAAAAAACAGGTGAAAACACCACTAAACCGTGATGAAACAACTGAAAACAGAGGCAAAACTCAACAAAAACGTGATGAAACAACTAAAAACAGATGAAAACACCAAAAAAACCTGACAAAACGACTACAAACAGACCAAGACTCCACAAAAACATGACAAAAAGACTAAAAACAGACCCAAAACTCCACAAAAACATTATGAAACGACTAAAAACAGATGAAAACACCACAAATACGTGATGAAACGACTAAAACCGACGAAGAAAACACACAAAAACATAAAAAAACTACTAAAAACTGATGAAAACACCACAAAAACATGACAAAAACGACTAAAAGTAGATGAAAACACCACAAAAAGGTGACAAAAACGACTAAAAACAGTTGAAAACACCACAATAACGTGACAAAACGACCAAAAAAAGATCAAAACACCACAAAAATATGATAAAACAACTAAAAGCAGACGAAAACACCACAAAACGTAATGAAACGACTAAAAACAGACGCAAAACTCCACAAAACATGATGAAAAGACTGAAAATACACGCAAAACTCCACAAAAACATGACAAAACGACTAAAAACAGACGCAACACACCGCAAAAAAACCTAAAAACAGATGAAAACACCACAAAAACGTGATGAAACCACTTAAAACAGATGAAAACACCACAAAAATATGATAAAACAACTAAAAACAGACGAAAACACCAAAAAAACGTGATGAAACGACCAAAAACAGACGCAAAAATCCACAAAAACATGATGAAACGACTAAAAACAGACGCAAAACTCCACAAAAACATGATGAAACGACTAAAAACAGACGCAAAACTCCACAGAAACATTATGAAACGACTAAAAACAGATGAAAACACCACAAATACGTGATGAAACGACTAAAACCGACGAAGAAAACACACAAAAACATAAAAAAACTACTAAAAACTGATGAAAACACCACAAAAACATGACAAAAACGACTAAAAGTAGATGAAAACACCACAAAAAGGTGACAAAAACGACTAAAAACAGTTGAAAACACCACAATAACGTGACAAAACGACCAAAAAAAGATCAAAACACCACAAAAATATGATAAAACAACTAAAAGCAGACGAAAACACCACAAAACGTAATGAAACGACTAAAAACAGACGCAAAACTCCACAAAACATGATGAAAAGACTGAAAATACACGCAAAACTCCACAAAAACATGACAAAACGACTAAAAACACACGCAACACACCGCAAAAAAACCTAAAAACAGATGAAAACACCACAAAAACGTGATGAAACCACTTAAAACAGATGAAAACACCACAAAAATATGATAAAACAACTAAAAACAGACGAAAACACCAAAAAAACGTGATGAAACGACCAAAAACAGACGCAAAAATCCACAAAAACATGATGAAACGACTAAAAACAGACGCAAAACTCCACAAAAACATGATGAAACGACTAAAAACAGACGCAAAACTCCACAGAAACATTACAAAACGACTAAAAACAGATGAAAACACCACTAAAACGTGACAAAACGATTAAAAACAGGCAACACCACAAAAACATTATGAAACGACTAAAAACAGATGAAAACACCACAAAAACTTGATGAAACGACTAAAAACAGACGAAAACACCACAAAAACATGAAAAAACGACTAAAAAACGGATGAAAACACCACAATAACATGACAAAAACGACTAAAAACAAATGAAAACACCACAAAAACGTGATGAAACAACTGAAAACAGACGCAAAATTCCACAAAAATGTGATGAAACGATTAAAAACGGACGCAAAGCTCCACAAGAACATGACAAAACGACTAAAAACAGATGAAAACACCGCAAAAACGTGATGAAACTCCTAAAAACAGACGAAAATACCACAGAAACTTGATGAAATGACTAAAAACAGACAAAAACACCACAAAAACGTGATGAAACGACTAAAAACAGACGAAAAACCCACAAAAACATGACAAAACGGCTAAAAACAGACGCATAACTCCACAAAAACATTATGAAACGACTAAAAACAGATGAAAACACCACAAAAATGTGATGAAACGACTAAAAACAGACGAAAACACCACAAAAACGTGATGAAACGACTAAAAACAGACCCAAAATTCCACAGAAACATGACAAAACGACTAAAAACTGATTAAAATAGCACTAAAACGTGACAAAACGACTAAAAACTGACGAAAACACCAACAAGAATGTGATGAAACGACAAACAACAGACGAAAACACCACAAATATGATGAAACGACTTAAAACAGATGAAAACACCACAAAAACATGACAAAAATGACTAGAAACAGATGAAAACACCAAAAAAACATGATAAAACAACTATAAACAGACAAAACACACCACAAAAACGTGATGAAACGGCTAAAAACAGACGCAAGACACCACAAAAACGACTAAAAACAGATGAAAACACCACAAAAACGTGATGAAACCACTTAAAACAGATGAAAACACCACAAAACCGTGATGAAACAACTAAAAACAGATGCAAAACTCAACAAAAACGTGATGAAACGACTAAAAGCACACGCAAAACTCCACAAAAACATGATGAAACGACTAAAAAAAGACGCAAAACTCCACAGAAACATGACAAGACGACTAAAAGCAGACAAAAACACGACAAAAACATGCCAAACAGCTAAAAACGGATGAAAACACCACAAAAACATGACAAAACGACTGAAAAAAGATCAAAACACCGCAAAAATATGATGAAACGACTAAAAACAGATGAAAACTCCACAAAAACATTATGAAACGACTAAAAACAGACCCAAAGCTCCATAAAACAATGCAAAACGAATAAAAACAGACGCAAAAGTCCACAAAAACATGATGAAACGACTAAAAACAGATGAAAAAATCACAAAAACGTGACAAAAACGACTAAAAACGGATGAAAGCTCCACAAAAAGTTGACTGAACGACTAAAAACAGACGAAAACACTTCAAGAACATAACAAAACAACTAAAATAGACGCAAAACTCCACAAAAACATGATGTAACGACTAAAAACAGATGAAAACACCACATAAACGTGATGAAATGACTAAAAACAGACGAAAACACCACAAGAACATGACAAAAAGACTAAAAACAGACGCAAAACTCCACAGAAACATGACGAAACGACTAAAAACTGATGAAAACACCACAAAAACGTGACAAAACGATTAAAAACAGATAAAAACACCACAAAAACGTGATGAAACGACTAAAAACAGACGCAAAACTCCACAAAAATATAATGAAACGACTAAAAACAGATGAAAACACCACAAAAACATGACGAAACACTTAGAAACAGATGAAAACAACACAAAAACATGACAAAAATGACTAAAGATAGATGAAAACACAGCAAAAAGGTGACAAAAACGACTATAAACAGATGAAAACACCAAAAAACGTGATGAAACGACCAAAAACAGATGAAAACACCACAAAAACATCATAAAAATGACTAGAAACAGATGAAAACACCACAAAAACGTGATAAAACAACTATAAACAGATGAAACACACCACAAAAACGTGATGAAACGGCTAAAAACAGACGCAAGACACCACAAAAACGACTAAAAACAGATGAAAACACCACAAAAACGTGATGAAACCACTTAAAACAGATGAAAACACCACAAAACCGTGATGAAACAACTAAAAACAGATGCAAAACTCAACATAAACGTGATGAAACGACTAAAAACACACGCAAAACTCCACAAAAACCAACACAGTCTCACTCCCAACGCGTCAAATACTGAAGATTGGTCAGGGCCTTTGGCGTTAGTTACGGACTAAAAAGGTCTCCTTAAACGTACAAACCCGACGCAGAGGGCTTTCAACTCATTCCAATGTAAGCCCGTCCGAGGCGATATTTGAAGCTTAGGGCTATCCTTTAACGTCCATATCTGAAGTTTTGGGCTCTCCTTAAACGTCAATATTTGAAGCTCAGGGCAGTCTTTAAACGTATAAACCCGACGCAGGGGGCTTTTAACTCATTCCAATGTAAGCCCGTCCGCGCCGATATTTGAAGCGCTCCTCGGGGCGCTCTTCGGGGCGCTCATCGGAGCGCTCCTTAAACCTACAAACCCGACGCAGGGGGCTTTCAACTCATTCCAATGTAAGCAGCCTGTCCTCCACCCAAAAACGACCACATAGGTTGTTTGATCAAGGAGCTTATTACGACCCATAGGCACGTTTCGAGTTTAGCGGTCGTGTACACAACTACAATAAACGGTGTGTTGGTATGTCGTCATCGCCTACCCTTTAACCTTTGGCACCAATCAAAATGTGATGCGCCAGAAGGAGGCGTGGCATTCACGTTTCACTGGACGTCGTAGCATTGGTAAGTCCGTTTGTGTACTCAATTTATGTGGTCATGTTGTGTTCTGTGCGTGAGCTATCACGGTGATTGTCTCCAAATCATGTGTAAGTAAGTTAGTTCAGTTTGACGTTTAAGTTACAACTCAGTTGGGAATGCCACGGAGGTCGTATGTTAACTATCAATAAGGCGCTAAGGTTAGCGCACATGCTAACACGCTTTTTATTTATGCTATCTTGACAAAAAAATGCTACCTTATGTGATTTTGTGTATTTCCGTCAGTATTAGGACATCTGTTAACTATTTATTTAGGTAATAAACAGGTGAAAATGCACTGTAAGAACTTAGAGAGCGCATTTTGATACTCAAATACAGAGCCCTGATAGTTTTAATTAGTGTTAGTGTACTCTTAACTTTTGTAGGCACACGTTTTATTTCTCTTTTTATTCTTTTGATTATTTACTCTACATTTTGCTAAATTTTTATTTTTAGTTGCAATAAGTAACATTTATGGAAGTGCAACTAATCCTGCTTCATTTTTTCTATAATAAAAAAAACTCTCTTCATATATCACAAATCCAACGGTTCTTTTAAGAACCATTTTCTTAATCCTTCTCCCTGTTACACTAATTAAATTTTCTGAGCTTTTGCTTTGTCATTTTGTCTCTTTGTCTTTACTTTGACTGTAGCCTTTGTTTGGTCTTCTGTTTGTTAGTTTCTTCTCTCTCTCTCTCTCTCTCTCTCTCTCTCTCTCTCTCTCTCTCTCTCTCTCTCTCTCTCTCTCTCTCTCATCTAAAATGGCATCTGGAAAAGAAAAGAAAACAAAGGGACTAAAGTTTCCAGAGTTACCTAGAGGAAGAGGGACAAGAATGGGAACATTATAGCTCAACACTTTAGGAAGAATCGATCTGGTCAGTAAAATATAATACAGTTCTACTGTTAATCACAAGTTGGTCAGCAGTAATGTTTCTTGCATTATGTTTTGTGTTTATAGTTAAACCGTGTGGCGCTAGGAAGCCCCCAGAAGTGGAGGAGTTGCTGACAGATGACATTCCTCAAGATGTCCTAAGTCTTGGTACACATATTGACATCTGATAGCTTAAATAGCTTAAAGACGACCTTTATGTTTCCATTTAAAAATGTGAAATTTAGGCAACTGACTTAAGTAGTGGCCGTGATTTTTTTTTATGCATGTGCAGTAACAAAGCCATTATGGAAATGACTTTTCTGTCTTTAAATACACTGTCCTTTACATCAATTTTTGTGTTTTATTATTTTAGATCATCACTTTCAGAGACTAAAGTGGAGGAGACACCCACAATGTCAGCATGGACAAGAAAACAGTTAATGTCTGAAAAAGAATTCAGAGCTGCAATGCCAGAGCTCTTGAATTCGAAATTGGGCGCAGAGACTGTAGAGACTGACATTGCTGTCAGCAATGTAAAATAGCTGATGCTGGTTGGTGTGTAGTCAGAAAAGGGTAGGCTTGACACGGTACCAGATTGTAAAATTTTTCTGAATTTTGATATTTTCTGGGGGGTTTTGTGTGTGTGGATATTTTTTTTACAGGCAGAGCAGAGATGATAACTGTGCTTGCCATGGGATGGAACAACAGGAAGACAGAGAGTCTGCACAAGACCCTGGCAAAAAGATTTTTCAAAGTAAGAAGTCTTTACTGCAAGTTACTGGGCTTGAATACTGGCATCACAGGTTAAAGGAGTGACAACTTTGTTCAGCTCATGTCCTGTGACTGGTGTGGTGTGGAGGCATGGCAG
>NC_139831.1:35358383-35366805 GCF_963691815.1 Echiichthys vipera
TCCTCCCAAGATCATATTAGTATGAACTCTAGTGAATAACATAATGCAGGATTAAAGCAATGATATATCTGTGTGTACTTAACATACTAGGCATGTGACTTAACATTTGAGAATTGAAAGTTAATATTCAAGAACTTTGACTTAACATTCTAGACCTGTGTTTTAGGCTTCTAGATCTGTAACTTAACCTTCTACAACATTGACTTGACATTCTAGAACTGTAACTTAACATTCTAGGATGTTTACTTAACATAAAAAAAACTTTGACTTAACATCCTAGAACTGTGATTTTACATTCTAGAATTGTTACTTAACATTCTAGGACCGTTAATTAACATTCTAGTACTGTGACTTAACATTCTAGAACTTTGACTTTTCAAGCTAGAATTGTAATTTAACATTCTTCAACTTACCTTTTCTAGAAACCAATGTCCCATGATGCCTTTTACCAAGATCAGATTAATTTTAACTCTAGGGAATAGCATAATGCAGGCTAAAGCAATGATATGTCCTTGTGCACTCAACATAGCAGGTGTGTGACTTAACATTTGAGAATTGTAACTTAACATTCTATAACTATAACTTAACATTATAGGATTGTTACTTTACATTCTATAACTTTGACTTAACATTCTAAAACTTTGAGTTAACATTCTATTACTGTGATTTTACATTCTAGAATGCTTACTTAACATTCTAGAACTTTGACTGAACATTCAAGAACTGCGATTTAACATTCTAGAATTGTGATGTAACACCATTGAACCAAATTTCTCTGGCAACCAATGTCCCATGATGTCTTTTGCCAAGATCAGATTAACATGATCTCTAGATAATAGCATAATGATGGATCAAAAGAATATGTTAATGTGCACTTAGCATACTAGGTAGGTGACTTAATATTTGAAAATTGTAACTTAAGATCCTGGAACTGTTATTTAACATTGTAAAACAGTGACTTCATATTCTAAGAAATAACCATAACAATATAGAACTGTAATTTAACATTCTAGAATTGTGATTTTACATTCCTGAACTGACCTTCTCTGGAAACCAATGTCCAATGATGTCCTCCCAAGATCATATTAGTATGAACTCTAGTGAATAACATAATGCAGGATTAAAGCAATGATATATCTGTGTGTACTTAACATACTAGGCATGTGACTTAACATTTGAGAATTGAAAGTTAATATTCTAGAACTTTGACTTAACATTCTAGACCTGTGTCTTAACCATCTAGATCTGTAACTTAACCTACTACAACATTGACTTGACATTCTAGAACTGTAACTTAACATTCTAGGATGTTTACTTAACATAAAACAACTTTGACTTAACATTCTAGAACTGTGATTTTACATTCTAGAATTGTTACTTAACATTCTAGAACCGTTAATTAACATTCTAGTACTGTGACTTAACATTCTAGAACTTTGACTTTTCGTGCTAGAATTGTAATTTAACATTCTTCAACTTACCTTTTCTAGAAACCAATGTCCCATGATGTCTTTTACCAAGATCAGATTAATATGAACTCTAGGGAATAGCATAATGCAGGATTAAAGCAATGATATGTCCGTGTGCACTCAACATACAAGGTGTGTGACTTAACATTTGAGAATTGTAACTTAACATTCTATAACTATAACTTAACATTATAGGATTGTTACTTTACATTCTATAACTTTGACTTAACATTCTAAAACTTTGAGTTAACATTCTAGAACTGTGATTTTACATTCTAGAATGGTTACTTAACATTCTAGAACTTTGACTGAACATTCAAGAACTGCGATTTAACATTCTAGAATTGTGATGTAACATCATTGAACTAAACTTCTCTGGAAACCAATGTCCCATGATGTCTTTTGCCAAGATCAGATTAACATGAACTCTAGTGAATAGCATAATGATGGATCAAAAGAATATGTTAATGTGCACTTAGCATACTAGGTATGTGACTTAATATTTGAGAATTGTAACTTAAGATCCTGGAACTGTTATTTAACATTGTAGAACACTGACTTCATATTCTAGGAAATAACCATAACAATATAGAACTGTAATTTAACATTCTAGAACTTTGACATAACATTCTAGAATTGGGATTTTACATTCCTGAACTGACCTTCTCTGGAAACCAATGTCCAATGATGTCCTCCCAAGATCATATTAGTATGAACTCTAGTGAATAACATAATGCAGGATTAAAGCAATGATATATCTGTGTGTACTTAACATACTAGGCATGTGACTTAACATTTGAGAATTGAAAGTTAATATTCTAGAACTTTGACTTAACATTCTAGACCTGTGTCTTAAACATCTAGATCTGTAACTTAACCTTCTACAACATTGACTTGACATTCTAGAACTGTAACTTAACATTCTAGGATGTTTACTTAACATAAAACAACTTTGACTTAACATTCTAGAACTGTGATTTTACATTCTAGAATTGTTACTTAACATTC
The DNA here is from genome assembly GCF_963691815.1 of Echiichthys vipera. NCBI lineage: Eukaryota > Metazoa > Chordata > Actinopteri > Perciformes > Trachinidae > Echiichthys > Echiichthys vipera. The sequence continues at coordinate 35,360,861 of NC_139831.1, forward strand.
TAGAACCGTTAATTAACATTCTAGTACTGTGACTTAACATTGTAGAACTTTGACTTTTCGTGCTAGAATTGTAATTTAACATTCTTCAACTTACCTTTTCTAGAAACCAATGTCACATGATGTCTTTTACCAAGATCAGATTAATTTGAACTCTAGGGAATAGCATAATGCAGGATTAAAGCAATGATATGTCCGTTTGCACTCAACATACCAGGTGTGTGACTTAACATTTGAGAATTGTAACTTAACATTCTATAACTATAACTTAACATTATAGGATTGTTACTTTACATTCTATAACTTTGACTTAACATTCTAAAACTTTGAGTTAACATTCTAGAATTGTGATTTTACATTCTAGAATGGTTACTTAACATTCTAGAACTTTGACTGAACATTCAAGAACTGCGATTTAACATTCTAGAATTGTGATGTAACATCATTGAACTAAACTTCTCTGGAAACCAATGTCCCATGATGTCTTTTGCCAAGATCAGATTAACATGAACTCTAGTGAATAGCATAATGATGGATCAAAATAATATGTTAATGTGCACTTAGCATACTAGGTATGTGACTTAATATTTGAGAATTGTAACTTCAGATCCTGGAACTGTTATTTAACATTGTAGAACAGTGACTTCATATTCTAGGAAATAACCATAACAATATAGAACTGTAATTTAATATTCTAGAACTTTGACTTAACATTCTAGACCTGTGTCTTAACCATCTAGATCTGTAACTTAACCTTCTACAACATTGACTTGACATTCTAGAACTGTAACTTAACATTCTAGGATGTTTACTTAACATAAAACAACTTTGACTTAACATTCTAGAACTGTGATTTTACATTCTAGAATTGTTACTTAACATTCTAGAACCGTTAATTAACATTCTAGTACTGTGACTTAACATTCTAGAACTTTGACTTTTCGTGCTAGAATTGTAATTTAACATTCTTCAACTTACCTTTTCTAGAAACCAATGTCCCATGATGTCTTTTACCAAGATCAGATTAATATGAACTCTAGGGAATAGCATAATGCAGGATTAAAGCAATGATATGTCCGTGTGCACTCAACATACCAGGTGTGTGACTTAACATTTGAGAATTGTAACTTAACATTCTATAACTATAACTTAACATCATAGGATTGTTACTTTACATTCTATAACTTTGACTTAACATTCTAGAACTTTGACTGAACATTCAAGAACTGCGATTTAACATTCTAGAATTGTGATGTAACATCGTTGAACTAAACTTCTCTGGAAACCAATGTCCCATGATGTCTTTTGCCAAGATTAGATTAACATGAACTCTAGTGAATAGCATAATGATGGATCAAAAGAATATGTTAATGTGCACTTAGCATACTAGGTATGTGACTTAATATTTGAGAATTGTAACTTAAGATCCTGGAACTGTTATTTAACATTGTAGAACAGTGACTTCATATTCTAGGAAATAACCATAACAATATAGAACTGTAACTTAGAATTCTAGAACTTTGACATAACATTCTAGAATTGTGATTTTACATTCCTGAACTGACCTTCTCTGGAAACCAATGTCCTCCCAAGATCATATTAGTATGAACTCTAGTGAATAACATAATGCAGGATTAAAGCAATGATATATCTGTGTGTACTTAACATACTAGGCATGTGACTTAACATTTGAGAATTGAAAGTTAATATTCTAGAACTTTGACTTAACATTCTAGACCTGTGTCTTAACCATCTAGATCTGTAACTTAACCTTCTACAACATTGACTTGACATTCTAGAACTGTAACTTAACATTCTAGGATGTTTACTTAACATAAAACAACTTTGACTTAACATTCTAGAACTGTGATTTTACATTCTAGAATTGTTACTTAACATTCTAGAACCGTTAATTAACATTCTAGTACTGTGACTTAACATTCTAGAACTTTGACTTTTCGTGCTAGAATTGTAATTTAACATTCTTCAACTTACCTTTTCTAGAAACCAATGTCCCATGATGTCTTTTACCAAGATCAGATTAATATGAACTCTAGGGAATAGCATAATGCAGGATTAAAGCAATGATATGTCCGTGTGCACTCAACATACCAGGTGTGTGACTTAACATTTGAGAATTGTAACTTAACATTCTATAACTATAACTTAACATTATAGGATTGTTACTTTACATTCTATAACTTTGACTTAACATTCTAAAACTTTGAGTTAACATTCTAGAACTGTGACTTTACATTCTACAATGGTTACTTAACATTCTAGAACTTTGACTGAACATTCAAGAACTGCGATTTAACATTCTAGAATTGTGATGTAACATCATTGAACTAAACTTCTCTGGAAACCAATGTCCCATGATGCTTTTTGCCAAGATCAGATTAACATGAACTCTAGTGAATAGCATAATGATGGATCAAAATAATATGTTAATGTGCACTTAGCATACTAGGTATGTGACTTAATATTTGAGAATTGTAACTTAAGATCCTGGAACTGTTATTTAACATTGTAGAACAGTGACTTCATATTCTAGGAAATAACCATTACAATATAGAACTGTAATTTAACATTCTAGAACTTTGACATAACATTCTAGAATTGTGATTTTACATTCCTGAACTGACCTTCTCTGGAAACCAATGTCCAATGATGTCCTCCCAAGATCATATTAGTATGAACTCTAGTGAATAACATAATGCAGGATTATAGCAATGATATATCTGTGTGTACTTAACATACTAGGCATGTGACTTAACATTTGAGAATTGAAAGTTAATATTCAAGAACTTTGACTTAACATTCTAGACCTGTGTTTTAGGCTTCTAGATCTGTAACTTAACCTTCTACAACATTGACTTGACATTCTAGAACTGTAACTTAACATTCTAGGATGTTTACTTAACATAAAACAACTTTGACTTAACATTCTAGAACTGTGATTTTACATTCTAGAATTGTTACTTAACATTCTAGAACCGTTAATTAACATTCTAGTACTGTGACTTAACATTCTAGAACTTTGACTTTTCGTGCTAGAATTGTAATTTAACATTCTTCAACTTACCTTTTCTAGAAACCAATGTCACATGATGTGTTTTACCAAGATCAGATTAATTTGAACTCTAGGGAATAGCATAATGCAGGATTAAAGCAATGATATGTCCGTGTGCACTCAACATACCAGGTGTGTGACTTAACATTTGAGAATTGTAACTTAACATTCTATAACTATAACTTAACATTATAGGATTGTTACTTTACATTCTATAACTTTGACTTAACATTCTAAAACTTTGAGTTAACATTCTAGAACTGTGATTTTACATTCTAGAATGGTTACTTAACATTCTAGAACTTTGACTGAACATTCAAGAACTGCGATTTAACATTCTAGAATTGTGATGTAACATCATTGAACTAAACTTCTCTGGAAACCAATGTCCCATGATGTCTTTTGCCAAGATCAGATTAACATGAATTCTAGTGAATAGCATAATGATGGATCAAAAGAATATGTTAATGTGCACTTAGCATACTAGGTATGTGACTTAATATTTGAGAATTGTAACTTAAGATCCTGGAACTGTTATTTAACATTGTAGAACAGTGACTTCATATTCTAGGAAATAACCATAACAATATAGAACTGTAACTTAGAATTCTAGAACTTTGACATAACATTCTAGAATTGGGATTTTACATTCCTGAACTGACCTTCTCTGGAAACCAATGTCCTCCCAAGATCATATTAGTATGAACTCTAGTGAATAACATAATGCAGGATTAAAGCAATGATATATCTGTGTGTACTTAACATACTAGGCATGTGACTTAACATTTGAGAATTGAAAGTTAATATTCTAGAACTTTGACTTAACATTCTAGACCTGTGTCTTAACCATCTAGATCTGTAACTTAACCTTCTACAACATTGACTTGACATTCTAGAACTGTAACTTAACATTCTAGGATGTTTACTTAACATAAAACAACTTTGACTTAACATTCTAGAACTGTGATTTTACATTCTAGAATTGTTACTTAACATTCTAGAACCGTTAATTAACATTCTAGTACTGTGACTTAACATTCTAGAACTTTGACTTTTCGTGCTAGAATTGTAATTTAACATTCTTCAACTTACCTTTTCTAGAAACCAATGTCACATGATGTGTTTTACCAAGATCAGATTAATTTGAACTCTAGGGAATAGCATAATGCAGGATTAAAGCAATGATATGTCCGTGTGCACTCAACATACCAGGTGTGTGACTTAACATTTGAGAATTGTAACTTAACATTCTATAACTATAACTTAACATTATAGGATTGTTACTTTACATTCTATAACTTTGACTTAACATTCTAAAACTTTGAGTTAACATTCTAGAACTGTGATTTTACATTCTAGAATGGTTACTTAACATTCTAGAACTTTGACTGAACATTCAAGAACTGCGATTTAACATTCTAGAATTGTGATGTAACATCATTGAACTAAACTTCTCTGGAAACCAATGTCCCATGATGTCTTTTGCCAAGATCAGATTAACATGAACTCTAGATAATAGCATAATGATGGATCAAAAGAATATGTTAATGTGCACTTAGCATACTAGGTATGTGACTTAATATTTGAGAATTGTAACTTAAGATCCTGGAACTGTTATTTAACATAGTAGAACAGTGACTTCATATTCTAAGAAATAACCATAACAATATAGAACTGTAATTTAACATTCTAGAACTTTGACATAACATTCTAGAATTGTGATTTTACATTCCTGAACAGACTTTCTCTGGAAACCAATGTCCAATGATGTCCTCCCAAGATCATATTAGTATGAACTCTAGTGAATAACATAATGCAGGATTAAAGCAATGATATGTCTGTGTGTACTTAACATACTAGGCATGTGACTTAACATTTGAGAATTGAAAGTTAATATTCTAGAACTTTGACTTAACATTCTAGACCTGTGTCTTAACCATCTAGATCTGTAACTTAACCTTCTACAACATTGACTTGACATTCTAGAACTGTAACTTAACATTCTAGGATGTTTACTTAACATAAAACAACTTTGACTTAACATTCTAGAACTGTGATTTTACATTCTAGAATTGTTACTTAACATTCTAGAACCGTTAATTAACATTCTAGTACTGTGACTTAACATTCTAGAACTTTTACTTTTCGTGCTAGAATTGTAATTTAACATTCTTCAACTTACCTTTTCTAGAAACCAATGTCCCATGATGTCTTTTACCAAGATCAGATTAATATGAACTCTAGGGAATAGCATAATGCAGGATTAAAGCAATGATATGTCTGTGTGCACTCAACATACCAGGTGTGTGACTTAACATTTGAGAATTGTAACTTAACATTCTATAACTATAACTTAACATTATAGGATTGTTACTTTACAATCTATAACTTTGACTTAACATTCTAAAACTTTGACTTAACATTCTAGAACTGTGATTTTACATTCTAGAATGGTTACTTAACATTCTAGAACTTTGACTGAACATTCAAGAACTGCGATTTAACATTCTAGAATTGTGATGTAACATCATTGAACTAAACTTCTCTGGAAACCAATGTCCCATGATGTCTTTTGCCAAGATCAGATTAACATGAACTCTAGTGAATAGCATAATGATGGATCAAAAGAATATGTTAATGTGCACTTAGCATACTAGGTATGTGACTTAATATTTGAGAATTGTAACTTAAGATCCTGGAACTGTTATTTAACATTGTAGAACAGTGACTTCATATTCTAGGAAATAACCATAACAATATAGAACTGTAATTTAACATTCTAGAACTTTTACATAACATTCTAGAATTGTGATTTTACATTCCTGAACTGACCTTCTCTGGAAACCAATGTCCAATGATGTCTTCCCAAGATCAT
>NC_139832.1:0-5000 GCF_963691815.1 Echiichthys vipera
TGGTGAAGTCTGGACTCACCTGTGCTGTGTTAAGTCTGGACTCACCTGTGGTAAGTCTGGACTCACCTGTACTAAGTCTGGACTCACCTGTGCTAAGTCTGGACTCACCTGTACTAAGTCTGGACTCACCTGTGGTAAGTCTGGACTCACCTGTACTAAGTCTGGACTCACCTGTGCTGTGGTAAGTCTGGACTCAGCTGTACTAAGTCTGGACTCACCTGTACTAAGTCTGGACTCACCTGTACTAAGTCTGGACTCACCTGTGGTGAAGTCTGGACTCACCTGTACTAAGTCTGGACTCACCTGTGCTGTGTTAAGTCTGGACTCACCTGTACTAAGTCTGGACTCACCTGTACTAAGTCTGGACTCACCTGTGCTGTGTTAAGTCTGGACTCACCTGTACTAAGTCTGGACTCACCTGTTGTAAGTCTGGACTCACCTGTACTAAGTCTGGACTCACCTGTACTAAGTCTGGACTCACCTGTACTAAGTCTGGACTCACCTGTGGTGAAGTCTGGACTCACCTGTACTAAGTCTGGACTCACCTGTGGTAAGTCTGGACTCACCTGTACTAAGTCTGGACTCACCTGTGGTAAGTCTGGACTCACCTGTACTAAGTCTGGACTCACCTGTGCTGTGGTAAGTCTGGACTCACCTGTACTAAGTCTGGACTCACCTGTACTAAGTCTGGACTCACCTGTACTGAGGTAAGTCTGGACTCACCTGTGGTAAGTCTGGACTCACCTGTGGTGAAGTCTGGACTCACCTGTACTAAGTCTGGACTCACCTGTACTAAGTCTGGACTCACCTGTACTAAGTCTGGACTCACCTGTGCTGTGGTAAGTCTGGACTCACCTGTACTAAGTCTGGACTCACCTGTACTAAGTCTGGACTCACCTGTGCTGTGTTAAGTCTGGACTCACCTGTACTAAGTCTGGACTCACCTGTACTAAGTCTGGACTCACCTGTACTAAGTCTGGACTCACCTGTACTAAGTCTGGACTCACCTGTACTAAGTCTGGACTCACCTGTGGTAAGTCTGGACTCACCTGTACTAAGTCTGGACTCACCTGTACTAAGTCTGGACTCACCTGTGCTGTGGTAAGTCTGGACTCACCTGTACTAAGTCTGGACTCACCTGTGGTAAGTCTGGACTCACCTGTACTAAGTCTGGACTCACCTGAGGTAAGTCTGGACTCACCTGTGGTAAGTCTGGACTCACCTGTGCTGTGGTAAGTCTGGACTCACCTGTACTAAGTCTGGACTCACCTGTGGTAAGTCTGGACTCACCTGTGGTGAAGTCTGGACTCACCTGTACTAAGTCTGGACTCACCTGTGGTAAGTCTGGACTCACCTGTGGTGAAGTCTGGACTCACCTGTGGTAAGTCTGGACTCACCTGTGGTTAGTCTGGACTCACCTGTACTAAGTCTGGACTCACCTGTACTAAGTCTGGACTCACCTGTGGTTAGTCTGGACTCACCTGTACTAAGTCTGGACTCACCTGCGATGGACACGATGAGCACCAGGAAGTCGAGGACGTTGCAGACGTCGCTGAAGTAACGGCGTCTGAGGGCGATGATCTTCAGGATGAACTCCAGGAGGAAGACGGGGATGAAGGAGAAGTGGCACCAGAAGAGGACCGACTCCAGCTCCGGGCTCTGCTGGTCCGCCTCCGTCACCAGGACCCCCAGGTTCAGCAGGACCACCACCACCATGAGGACCTCGAAGGACCGGTGGGTCACCAGGTCCAGGAGCCGAGCCCGGCACCGGCTCTGAAACAGGAAACCAGACGTCTGAGGGCGCCGTGCGTCCGTCACAGGTTAGAGCGCTCTCCCACTGTGCCTCCGTCACAGGTTAGAGACCCTCCCACTGTGCGTCCGTCACAGGTTAGAGCGCTCTCCCACTGTGCCTCCGTCACAGGTTAGAGACCCTCCCACTGTGCCTCCGTCACAGGTTAGAGAGCCTCTCACTGTGCCTCCGTCACAGGTTAGAGCGCCCTCCCACTGTGCCTCAGTCACAGGTTAGAGCGCCCTCCCACTGTGCGTCCGTCACAGGGTAGAGCGCCCTCCCACTGTGCCTCAGTCACAGGTTAGAGCGCCCTCCCACTGTGCCACCGTCACAGGTTAGAGCGCCCTCCCGCTGTGCGTGCGTCACAGGTTAGAGCGCCCTCCCACTGTGCGTGCGTCCCGTGTACCGTGCTTTAGGGTCCTTGTCCCCCCTCCAGCCGGTCAGTGACGAGTTCGTACCAAAAGAAGAATATTTGTTACAAAATGTTGATGTCGACGCGAACCTCCGGGTGGTTTCGACGTCCTAAAATGGCGTCCATTCACCCCTATGGGAGGCTGCTCAGTGGCAAAGGACGCCGCCATTTTTGGTTCTCGTGAACGCGCGAGCACTTGGCGGATGTAGAAATCTGCGCGTTCCCGGGTCCGTGCTCGAGTGCTGAGCACGGAACAACACGAAAAACAATAGAAATGAATAGAAAAACATGGGACACATCGTTTTAACGTGAGAGCAGCAGAGTCTCTGCCGGCGCCGCGCTCGGCGCCTTCACAGAGACGGGACCAAGCTGCTGGACGTGTTTCACCACCGCTCGTTTTACCCGCGCACCTTCTTCTCCTGATGAGCCTTTTCATCGGGGGCCAGAACACGCTGGGGAGGCGACCTCTTCCCCGCAGGTGTGGGGGTGAATGGGTGGATGTGTGTCTGGGCCCTGGACTCAAACAGGAGCCAGCTGCAGAACGGCGCCGAGACACTGAGAACACGGAGGCAGCGTACGAGGAGAGCGCCGTCCTGGGACCCGATCGAAAGTAGAATCAGCAGAAAACTCACAGAAGAAGAAGAGGCAGCGTCGTCCTGAAGCTGCGAAGGTCCTTTCCTCCTGCAGCTCTCTCATCATCCACTAAGGCGGTTTCACGGAGCGCTCTCTCATCATCCATTAAGGCGGTTTCACGCAGCGCTCTCTCATCATCCATTAAGGCGGTTTCACGGAGCGCTCTCTCATCATCCATTAAGGCGGTTTCACGGAGCGCTCTCTCACGCCACCGCCGCAAACACTTTTGGCCTTTTTGGCGATTTCGGACGACAAACAGCAGAATCACCTCCTCCACAGACGCCGTGTTTGTGCTCGTTGATGCCGGTCGTTAGTGAAGCGGGTCAGCCTCCAGAGGATGAGCTGGTAACCATAACAACGCTGAAACAGGACGGAGGGATGAAGGGCAGCACGACATTTGGAACGGACGCAACAATTTAGTCCAGATCCGGAGGTTTGAATCCAGCTGACAGCAGCAGATGGATGTGAGAGGGACCGCAGGGACGTGGACGGGTGAGACGGGTCAGAGCGAGCGCTCGTCCGGACACGGGTAACACCTGGAACACCTGCGTAGGCTGAGGGGCGGCACAGGCGTATGGATACAGGACCCAGACGCAGCCTTCTGTGCGTCCTCTGCGTCCGTCTCCTCAGTAATTCTGTCGTATCCTGAAAGCTGACGGATGCGTACAGATACGGAGCAAACGCTGCAGTACCACCTGAAAACCGTGGGGGCAGTGTCGAGCACCGCACACAAAGTGGCGTGAACATCAGGAGCGCTCAACGCGACTTCAACGCGACTTCAACGCGACTGACAGCCCGAAGCATGGAGACAGGAAATGAACCCACCTCAGGGCGGGGAAACGTTTTCTGAGGCTTCGTCATCCGCCGCCAATATTTCTGCTGCTCCTCCGTCATGAACTCGTGTTTCCCTGCAAACACATTAAAATAAAGACGTTAAAATAAATAATAATAAAGACATTAATCACCAGAGTAAAGACTAAAATAAAGACATTAATCACCAGAGTAAAGACTAAAATAAAGACATTAATCACCAGAGTAAAGACTAAAATAAAGACATTAATCACCAGAGTAAAGACTAAAATAAAGACATTAATCACCAGAGTAAAGACTAAAATAAAGACATTAATCACCAGAGTAAAGACTAAAATAAAGACATTAATCACCAGAGTAAAGACTAAAATAAAGACATTAATCACCAGAGTAAAGACTAAAATAAAGACATTAATCACCAGAGTAAAGACTAAAATAAAGACATTAATCACCAGAGTAAAGACTAAAATAAAGACATTAATCACCAGAGTAAAGACTAAAATAAAGACATTAATCACCAGAGTAAAGACTAAAATAAAGACATTAATCACCAGAGTAAAGACTAAAATAAAGACATTAATCACCAGAGTAAAGACTAAAATAAAGACATTAATCACCAGAGTAAAGACTAAAATAAAGACATTAATCACCAGAGTAAAGACTAAAATAAAGACGTTAATCACCAGAGTAAAGACTAAAATAAAGACATTAATCACCAGAGTAAAGACTAAAATAAAGACATTAATCACCAGAGTAAAGACTAAAATAAAGACATTAATCACCAGAGTAAAGACTAAAATAAAGACATTAATCACCAGAGTAAAGACTAAAATAAAGACATTAATCACCAGAGTAAAGACTAAAATAAAGACATTAATCACCAGAGTAAAGACTAAAATAAAGACATTAATCACCAGAGTAAAGACTAAAATAAAGACATTAATCACCAGAGTAAAGACTAAAATAAAGACATTAATCACCAGAGTAAAGACTAAAATAAAGACATTAATCACCAGAGTAAAGACTAAAATAAAGACATTAATCACCAGAGTAAAGACTAAAATAAAGACATTAATCACCAGAGTAAAGACTAAAATAAAGACATTAATCACCAGAGTAAAGACTAAAATAAAGACATTAATCACCAGAGTAAAGACTAAAATAAAGACATTAATCACCAGAGTAAAGACTAAAATAAAGACATTAATCACCAGAGTAAAGACTAAAATAAAGACATTAATCACCAGAGTAAAGACTAAAATAAAGACATTAATCACCAGAGTAAAGACTAAAATAAAGACATTAATCACCAGAGTAAAGACTAAAATAAAGACATTAATCACCAGAGTAAAGACT
>NC_139832.1:10000-12500 GCF_963691815.1 Echiichthys vipera
AGACAGACAGGGAGAGAGACAGACAGAGTGTATTTAAAGTGCCTGTCTCACCCTCAGGCGTTGAAAGCGAGACAGGATCCTCAGAGGTCCCAGAGCCCTCAACGTCCTCAGAGACTGGAAGACTCCGAGTTCAGACTGTCCAAACCAGCCGGCCGCCAAAGACACCAGGGACACCTGAAGAGACAAGAGGGACACTAACAACAGACACCTGAAGAGACAAGAGGGACACTAACAACAGACACCTGAAGAGACAAGAGGGACACTAACAACAGACACCTGCAAGAGACAAGAGGGACACTAACAACAGACACCTGAAGAGACAAGAGGGACACTAACAACAGACACCTGCAAGAGACAAGAGGGACACTAACAACAGACACCTGAAGAGACAAGAGGGACACTAACAACAGACACCTGAAGAGACAAGAGGGACACTAACAACAGACACCTGCAGAGACAAGAGGGACACTAACAACAGACACCTGAAGAGACAAGAGGGACACTAACAACAGACACCTGGAGAGACAAGAGGGACACTAACAACAGACACCTGAAGAGACAAGAGGGACACTAACAACAGACACCTGAAGAGACAAGAGGGACCCTAACAACAGACACCTGAAGAGACAAGAGGGACACTAACAACAGACACCTGAAGAGACAAGAGGGACACTAACAAGAGACACCTGAAGAGACAAGAGGGACACTAACAACAGACACCTGAAGAGACAAGAGGGACACTAACAAGAGACACCTGAAGAGACAAGAGGGACACTAACAACAGACACCTGAAGAGACAAGAGGGACACTAACAACAGACACCTGCAAGAGACAAGAGGGACACTAACAACAGACACCTGAAGAGACAAGAGGGACACTAACAACAGACACCTGCAAGAGACAAGAGGGACACTAACAACAGACACCTGCAAGAGACAAGAGGGACACTAACAACAGACACCTGAAGAGACAAGAGGGACACTAACAACAGACACCTGAAGAGACAAGAGGGACACTAACAACAGACACCTGCAGAGACAAGAGGGACACTAACAACAGACACCTGCAAGAGACAAGAGGGACACTAACAACAGACACCTGAAGAGACAAGAGGGACACTAACAACAGACACCTGAAGAGACAAGAGGGACACTAACAACAGACACCTGCAAGAGACAAGAGGGACACTAACAACAGACACCTGCACTAACAACAGACACCTGAAGAGACAAGAGGGACACTAACAAGAGACACCTGCAAGAGACAAGAGGGACACTAACAACAGACACCTGAAGAGACAAGAGGGACACTAACAACAGACACCTGCAAGAGACAAGAGGGACACTAACAACAGACACCTGCAAGAGACAAGAGGGACACTAACAACAGACACCTGCAAGAGACAAGAGGGACACTAACAACAGACACCTGAAGAGACAAGAGGGACACTAACAACAGACACCTGAAGAGACAAGAGGGACACTAACAAGAGACACCTGAAGAGACAAGAGGGACACTAACAACAGACACCTGCAAGAGACAAGAGGGACACTAACAACAGACACCTGCAAGAGACAAGAGGGACACTAACAACAGACACCTGAAGAGACAAGAGGGACACTAACAACAGACACCTGCAAGAGACAAGAGGGACACTAACAACAGACACCTGCAAGAGACAAGAGGGACACTAACAAGAGACACCTGCAAGAGACAAGAGGGACACTAACAACAGACACCTGCAAGAGACAAGAGGGACACTAACAACAGACACCTGAAGAGACAAGAGGGACACTAACAACAGACACCTGCAAGAGACAAGAGGGACACTAACAACAGACACCTGCAAGAGACAAGAGGGACACTAACAACAGACACCTGAAGAGACAAGAGGGACACTAACAACAGACACCTGAAGAGACAAGAGGGACACTAACAACAGACACCTGCAAGAGACAAGAGGGACATTAACAACAGACACCTGAAGAGACAAGAGGGACACTAACAACAGACACCTGAAGAGACAAGAGGGACACTAACAACAGACACCTGAAGAGACAAGAGGGACACTAACAAGAGACACCTGAAGAGACAAGAGGGACACTAACAAGAGACACCTGCAAGAGACAAGAGGGACACTAACAACAGACACCTGCAAGAGACAAGAGGGACACTAACAACAGACACCTGCAGAGACAAGAGGGACACTAACAACAGACACCTGAAGAGACAAGAGGGACACTAACAACAGACACCTGGAAGAGACAAGAGGGACACTAACAACAGACACCTGAAGAGACAAGAGGGACACTAACAACAGACACCTGAAGAGACAAGAGGGACACTAACAACAGACACCTGGAAGAGACAAGAGGGACACTAACAAGAGACACCTGAAGAGACAAGAGGGACACTAACAACAGACACCTGCAAGAGACAAGAGGGACACTAACAAGAGACACCTGAAGAGACAAGAGGGACACTAACAACAGACACCTGG
>NC_139832.1:17500-30000 GCF_963691815.1 Echiichthys vipera
GTTTTCATCTCACGACAAAACTGTAAACGAAAAACAAAAATCACAACGAACAAAAGCTAAAGCAGCAAAGTGGCTCCAGGTCTGGGCCTACCCGGGGGGTCTGGATCGGGTCGGGTCTTCTTCCCAAGCAAAGTCTCCAAAGCACCTTTGATCCGACCGACGGCGACGAGCAGGTTCTGTCTTTCTCTGTCCTCTGGAGTCGACACACGGTCAAGGCTGGTCCAACTCAGCACCAAGGCCAGGACCAGGTTCACCACCTGAAACAAGACCAGGAGCACATTCAAGACCTGAAACAAGACCAGGACCAGGTCCACCACCTGAAACAAGACCAGGAACACATTCAAGACCTGCAACAAGACCAGGACCAGGTTCACCACCTGAAACAAGACCAGGACCAGGTTCACCACCTGAAACAAGACCAGGAGCACATTCAAGACCTGAAACAAGACCAGGACCAGGTCCACCACCTGAAACAAGACCAGGAACACATTCAAGACCTGCACCAAGGCCAGGACCAGGTTCACCACCTGAAACAAGACCAGGAGCACATTCAAGACCTGCACCAAGGCCAGGACCAGGTTCACCACCTGAAACAAGACCAGGAGCACATTCAAGACCTGCAACAAGACCAGGACCAGGTTCACCACCTGAAACAAGACCAGGAACACATTCAAGACCTGCAACAAGACTAAGGGCGCACTCACACTGTCGTTCTGTCCCGGGACAAAACCGTTTTTTCAGCTAAAGCCTGGAACCTTTAAGCAGTGTGATGCACCGCTCCGTGCTTAACTGCGGCCAGCAGAGGTGGGCTTTAGCAGATCCATTTGCACGTGAACGAGCACGAGCGTGCGCACGTGTACGAGCACGAGGCCTACGGCGGTTCTGAGGTCATTTCCTGTGCGCCTGTTGGGACGTAGAAAAAAGAAGGAGGGACCATGCGCGGACATTTCAAACAATGGCGGTGAAAGGTTCACGTTGGTGTGATGCGGAGGTGGAGTGTTTACTGCAGATTTGGTCGATGAAAAGATTCAAAAACAGTCGACAAGACGCACAAAAACTCCGAGGTCTACGGAAAGATCTGGAAACAAAGCCACGCATCGCCATGACGTCATCAATGCGTGTGACGTGTTACGGCGTGATGACGTATAGGCAGCAAGAAGCATTCTCAGAGGCCCAGGTAGTGTGAGTACAAACGGGCCTGGAGGGGGGGACAAGGACCCTAAAGCACGGGGCACGGGACGCACGCACAGTGGGAGGGCGCTCTAACCTGTGACGGAGGCACAGTGGGAGGGCGCCCTAAGGCCAGACTGGCCGGACCTGAAGAAGACCAGAGATACATTTAGGAAATAAGATCATAAAAATACCGGAAACAAAATCAGGACCTGAAAAAAGACCAGGAACACATTCAAGACCTGCACCAAGACTAGAGACAAAACCAGGACCTGCAGCAGATCCTGAAACAGCCTCGGGACCTGCAACAGATCCTGAAACAGCCTCGGGACCTGCAACAGATCCTGAAACAGCCTCGGGACCTGCAGCAGATCCTGAAACAGCCTCAGGACCTGCAACAGATCCTGAAACAGCCTCGGGACCTGCAGCAGATCCTGAAACAGCCTCGGGACCTGCAACAGATCCTGAAACAGCCTCGGGACCTGCAACAGATCCTGAAACAGCCTCAGGACCTGCAACAGATCCTGAAACAGCCTCGGGACCTGCAACAGATCCTGAAACAGCCTCGGGACCTGCAACAGATCCTGAAACAGCCTCGGGACCTGCAGCAGATCCTGAAACAGCCTCGGGACCTGCAACAGATCCTGAAACAGCCTCGGGACCTGCAACAGATCCTGAAACAGCCTCAGGACCTGCAGCAGATCCTGAAACAACCTCGGGACCGGCAACAGATCCTGAAACAGCCTCGGGACCTGCAACAGATCCTGAAACAGCCTCGGGACCTGCAGCAGATCCTGAAACAGCCTCAGGACCTGCAGCAGATCCTGAAACAGCCTCGGGACCTGCAGCAGATCCTGAAACAGCCTCAGGACCTGCAGCAGATCCTGAAACAGCCTCGGGACCTGCAACAGATCCTGAAACAGCCTCGGGACCTGCAACAGATCCTGAAACAGCCTCGGGACCTGCAGCAGATCCTGAAACAGCCTCGGGACCTGCAGCAGATCCTGAAACAGCCTCAAGACCTGCAGCAGATCCTGAAACAGCCTCGGGACCTGCAACAGATCCTGAAACAGCCTCGGGA
Source organism: Echiichthys vipera (assembly GCF_963691815.1). Classification (NCBI taxonomy): domain Eukaryota; kingdom Metazoa; phylum Chordata; class Actinopteri; order Perciformes; family Trachinidae; genus Echiichthys; species Echiichthys vipera. The sequence goes on from NC_139832.1 coordinate 19,752, forward strand.
CCTGCAGCAGATCCTGAAACAGCCTCGGGACCTGCAGCAGATCCTGAAACAGCCTCGGGACCTGCAGCAGATCCTGAAACAGCCTCGGGACCTGCAGCAGATCCTGAAACAGCCTCAGGACCTGCAGCAGATCCTGAAACAGCCTCGGGACCTGCAGCAGATCCTGAAACAGCCTCGGGACCTGCAGCAGATCCTGAAACAGCCTCAGGACCTGCAGCAGATCCTGAAACAGCCTCGGGACCTGCAGCAGATCCTGAAACAGCCTCGGGACCTGCAGCAGATCCTGAAACAGCCTCGGGACCTGCAGAAATACTCCACAGTGACTTTAAGTGCTTCCCCGTCAGTCAGACCTTTGACCCCAGACCTGGACCTGCTGGACCAGAGGATTAGAGACATGAAGGAACCAGAAGGACAGAAAGAGACTCACCAGCAGGTACCAGACGACGAGGAGCACCATGAAGAAGATCAGGCACACTGGGAACCCTGAGACCTCCATGCAGTCCCACGTGGTCTCGATCCACTCCCCACACAGGACCCTGATGACGAGGAGGACGGCGTGGAGGAAGTCGGCCATGTGCCAGCGGGGAAGCTCGCAGTACGCCGAGATACGGCAGGTGCAGTCTCTGTAGTCCGCTCCGAACAGCTGCATGCCAGCCACGGAGAAGAGGAAGACCACGAGGAGCAGGAGCAGGGACAGGTTCCTCAGGGCACTCAGAGACCTCCAGACGATCCTCAGCAACATGTGGAAGGACGGCCACCACCGGGCCAGCCTGAGCACCCGCAGCTGCGCAGGGAGACACACACGCAGGTGACCGTTAACACCGTAAACACGCAGGTAAACCGTAAACACCGTAAACACGCAGGTAAACCGTAAACACGCAGGTGACCGTAAACACCGTAAACACACAGGTAAACCGTAAACACCGTAAACAAGCAGGTAAACCGTAAACACCGTAAACACGCAGGTAAACCGTAAACACCGTAAACACGCAGGTAAACCGTAAACATGCAGGTAAACCGTAAACACCGTAAACACGCAGGTAAACCGTAAACACGCAGGTAAACCGCAAACACCGTAAACAAGCAGGTAAACCGTAAACATGCAGGTAAACCGTAAACACCGTAAACACGCAGGTAAACCGCAAACACCGTAAACAAGCAGGTAAACCGTAAACACCGTAAACACGCAGGTAAACCGCAAACACGCAGGTAAACCGTAAACACGGTAAACACGCAGGTAAACCGTAAACACCGTAAACATGCAGGTAAACCGTAAACACCGTAAACACGCAGGTAAACCGCAAACACACAGGTAAACTGTAAACACGCAGGTAAACTGTAAACACGCAGGTAAACCGTAAACACACAGGTAAACCGTAAACACGCAGGTAAACCGTAAACACACAGGTAAACCGTAAACACACAGGTAAACTGTAAACATGCAGGTAAACCGTAAACACACAGGTAAACCGTAAACACACAGGTAAACCGTAAACACACAGGTAAACTGTAAACACGCAGGTAAACTGTAAACACGCAGGTAAACCGTAAACACACAGGTAAACTGTAAACACGCAGGTAAACTGTAAACATGCAGGTAAACCGTAAACACGCAGGTAAACCGTAAACACGCAGGTAAACCGTAAACAGGTGAACAGGTGAACTGGTAAACAGGTAAACAGGTAAACTGTAAACAGGTGAACAGGTGAACTGTAAACAGGTGAACAGGTGAACAGGTGAACAGGTAAACAGGTAAACAGGAAGTATTAGTCATAACGATGATGACGTCACACTGACCAACACAAACCAGCGGGGGAAGTGACTCATGCTCAGCTCCGTCAGACTGAGGACGACGATGACGCTGTCAAAGACGTTCCAGCTCACCTGTAACCATGGCAACAGGAGACACAGGTCACCACGGAAACAGCCGTCAGTCATCAACACTGAGCCGGAGACAAACAGGAAGTCTCACCTGGAAGTAAACGTACGGGTCCAACGCCACGAGTTTGAGGACCATCTCAGCTGCGAAGATCGCTGTGAAGACCTGAGAGACAGAGGACGGACGGGGGACGGAGGACGGACGGAGAACAGACAAGGGACAGACGGAGGACAGAGGACGGGGGACAGACGGAGGACGGGGACAGACGGAGGACAGACGGAGGACAGACGGAGGACGGACAGAGGACGGGGGACAGACGGAGGATGGGGACAGACGGAGGACAGACGGAGGACAGACGGAGGACGGAGGGAGGACAGGCGGGGCACAGAGGACGGACGGAGGACAGACGGGCCACAGAGGACGGACGGAGGACAGACGGAGGACAGACGGAGGACAGACAGAGGACAGACGGGGGACCAGGGACAGACGGAGGACAGATAGAGGACATAGGGAGGACAGACGGGGGACAGACGGAGGACAGACGGAGGACAGAGGGAGGACAGACGGGGCACAGAGGACGGACGGAGGACAGACGGGGCACAGAGGACGGACGGAGGACAGACGGAGGACAGACGGAGGACAGACAGAGGACAGACGGGGGACCAGGGACAGACGGAGGACAGATAGAGGACATAGGGAGGACAGACGGGGGACAGACGGAGGACGGAGGATGGACTGAATCACGTGTCATCACATCAGTTACATTGATTTCCACTGAAGCGTTGTTGGCGCTCAGTTCACGTCTCGTGAGGACGTGTGTGTGTGTGTGTGTGTGTGTGTGTGTGTGTGTGTGTGTGTGTGTCTCCAGATGTGTGTGTCCTCTCTTTGTCTCTGTAAGAACTGAAGCTCTGTGTGTGTGTGTGTCTCCAGACTCACCAGTGTCGCTTCTGTCCAGCTCATCTCAAACCCGGCGGTCATGGGAAAGTGCTCCAGGGCAAAGTGCACGGTGTTGAGGACGAGGCAGAGGACGACTCCCAGCGTGAAGAACGGGTTTGTGACGAAGGTGCGGAGCCGCTGTTTGAGCCCCCGCCAACAACCGCAGCAGTTCCACTTCAGGAGGACGTCCGCCAACACAAACCAACATGGAGGACGTGAGCTCCGGTCCTCCTCAGACCCTGAAACACAAACCAACATGGAGGACGTGAGCTCCGGTCCTCCTCAGACCCTGAAACACACAAACCAACATGGAGGACGTGAGCTCCAGTCCTCCTCAGACCCTGAAACACAAACCAACATGGAGGACGTGAGCTCCGGTCCTCCTCAGACCCTGAAACACACAAACCAACATGGAGGACGTGAGCTCCGGTCCTCCTCAGACCCTGAAACACAAACCAACATGGAGGACGTGAGCTCCGGTCCTCCTCAGACCCTGAAACACACAAACCAACATGGAGGACGTGAGCTCCGGTCCTCCTCAGACCCTGAAACACAAACCAACATGGAGGACGTGAGCTCCGGTCCTCCTCAGACCCTGAAACACAAACCAACATGGAGGACGTGAGCTCCGGTCCTCCTCAGACCCTGAAACACACACACCAACATGGAGGACGTGAGCTCCGGTCCTCCTCAGACCCTGAAACACACACACCAACATGGAGGACGTGAGCTCCGGTCCTCCTCAGACCCTGAAACACACAAACCAACATGGAGGCCGTGAGCTCCGGTCCTCCTCAGACCCTGAAACACACAAACCAACATGGAGGACGTGAGCTCCGGTCCTCCTCAGACCCTGAAACACACACACCAACATGGAGGACGTGAGCTCCGGTCCTCCTCAGACCCTGAAACACAAACCAACATGGAGGACGTGAGCTCCGGTCCTCCTCAGACCCTGAAACACAAACCAACATGGAGGCCGTGAGCTCCGGTCCTCTTCAGACCCTGAAACACACAAACCAACATGGAGGACGTGAGCTCCGGTCCTCTTCAGACCCTGAAACACACAAACCAACATGGAGGACGTGAGCTCCGGTCCTCCTCAGACCCTGAAACACAAACCAACATGGAGGACGTGAGCTCCGGTCCTCCTCAGACCCTGAAACACAAACCAACATGGAGGACGTGAGCTCCGGTCCTCCTCAGACCCTGAAACACACACACCAACATGGAGGCCGTGAGCTCCGGTCCTCCTCAGACCCTGAAACACAAACCAACATGGAGGACGTGAGCTCTGGTCCTCCTCAGACCCTGAAACACAAACCAACATGGAGGACGTGAGCTCCGGTCCTCCTCAGACCCTGAAACACAAACCAACATGGAGGCCGTGAGCTCCGGTCCTCCTCAGACCCTGAAACACAAACCAACATGGAGGACGTGAGCTCCGGTCCTCCTCAGACCCTGAAACACAAACCAACATGGAGGACGTGAGCTCCGGTCCTCCTCAGACCCTGAAACACAAACCAACATGGAGGACGTGAGCTCCGGTCCTCCTCAGACCCTGAAACACACAAACCAACATGGAGGACGTGAGCTCCGGTCCTCCTCAGACCCTGAAACACACAAACCAACATGGAGGACGTGAGCTCCAGTCCTCCTCAGACCCTGAAACACAAACCAACATGGAGGCCGTGAGCTCCAGTCCTCTTCAGACCCTGAAACACACAAACCAACATGGAGGACGTGAGCTCCGGTCCTCCTCAGACCCTGAAACACACAAACCAACATGGAGGACGTGAGCTCCGGTCCTCCTCAGACCCTGAAACACACAAACCAACATGGAGGACGTGAGCTCCAGTCCTCCTCAGACCCTGAAACACAAACCAACATGGAGGCCGTGAGCTCCAGTCCTCTTCAGACCCTGAAACACACAAACCAACATGGAGGACGTGAGCTCCGGTCCTCCTCAGACCCTGAAACACAAACCAACATGGAGGCCGTGAGCTCCGGTCCTCCTCAGACCCTGAAACACACAAACCAACATGGAGGACGTGAGCTCCGGTCCTCCTCAGACCCTGAAACACAAACCAACATGGAGGACGTGAGCTCCGGTCCTCCTCAGACCCTGAAACACAAACCAACATGGAGGACGTGAGCTCCGGTCCTCCTCAGACCCTGAAACACACACACCAACATGGAGGACGTGAGCTCCGGTCCTCCTCAGACCCTGAAACACAAACCAACATGGAGGACGTGAGCTCTGGTCCTCCTCAGACCCTGAAACACACAAACCAACATGGAGGACGTGAGCTCTGGTCCTCCTCAGACCCTGAAACACAAACCAACATGGAGGACGTGAGCTCCAGTCCTCCTCAGACCCTGAAACACACAAACCAACATGGAGGACGTGAGCTCCGGTCCTCCTCAGACCCTGAAACACAAACCAACATGGAGGACGTGAGCTCTGGTCCTCCTCAGACCCTGAAACACACACACCAACATGGAGGACGTGAGCTCCGGTCCTCCTCAGGCCCTGAAACACAAACCAACATGGAGGACGTGAGCTCCGGTCCTCCTCAGACCCTGAAACACACAAACCAACATGGAGGACGTGAGCTCCGGTCCTCCTCAGACCCTGAAACACACACACCAACATGGAGGACGTGAGCTCCGGTCCTCCTCAGACCCTGAAACACACACACCAACATGGAGGACGTGAGCTCTGGTCCTCCTCAGACCCTGAAACACAAACCAACATGGAGGACGTGAGCTCCGGTCCTCCTCAGACCCTGAAACACAAACCAACATGGAGGACGTGAGCTCTGGTCCTCCTCAGGCCCTGAAACACAAACCAACATGGAGGACGTGAGCTCCGGTCCTCCTCAGACCCTGAAACACACAAACCAACATGGAGGACGTGAGCTCCGGTCCTCCTCAGACCCTGAAACACACACACCAACATGGAGGACGTGAGCTCCGGTCCTCCTCAGACCCTGAAACACAAACCAACATGGAGGACGTGAGCTCCGGTCCTCCTCAGACCCTGAAACACACAAACCAACATGGAGGACGTGAGCTCCGGTCCTCCTCAGACCCTGAAACACAAACCAACATGGAGGACGTGAGCTCCGGTCCTCCTCAGACCCTGAAACACACAAACCAACATGGAGGCCGTGAGCTCCGGTCCTCTTCAGACCCTGAAACACACAAACCAACATGGAGGACGTGAGCTCCGGTCCTCTTCAGACCCTGAAACACAAACCAACATGGAGGACGTGAGCTCTGGTCCTCCTCAGACCCTGAAACACAAACCAACATGGAGGACGTGAGCTCCGGTCCTCCTCAGACCCTGAAACACAAACCAACATGGAGGACGTGAGCTCCGGTCCTCCTCAGACCCTGAAACACAAACCAACATGGAGGACGTGAGCTCCGGTCCTCCTCAGACCCTGAAACACACACACCAACATGGAGGACGTGAGCTCCGGTCCTCCTCAGACCCTGAAACACACACACCAACATGGAGGACGTGAGCTCCGGTCCTCCTCAGACCCTGAAACCGAACTTTACCTTCCACGGTGGCGTGTTTCCGGCTCTGGTCTCCGTCCTCGGCGTCCTCGGAGAGCGCCGCCCTGCAGGCTGCCTGTCGTCATAGCAACACATTTAAAAGCTTTATTGAACTCTGACGTTCCAACAACAGCATCTGAGACTCACACGACCTCACCTCCTCGTCCTCTCTCCTCTTCAGCACCTCCACGATCTGAGCGAACTCTTCCACCTGCTCCTCGGCCTCAGCGGCCCCGGCGTCCTCACGCTCCATGGTCGCCATGGCGACCGCCGCCACGAAGAGGCTGAGGAGGCAGAAGCAGCCGGGGAAGAAGACGCCCACGAAGAAGATCACCTGGGACTTACCTGCGGATCGCAGCGTCTGGGGACAGAAGGGCACGGGTCTCACACAGGGGCCAATGTAAAGGGGGTCCCTGGTCCCAGTCTGATACTGGACCCAGTCTGATACTGGACCCAGTCTGATACTGGTCCCAGTCTGTTACTGGTCCCAGTCTGATACTGGTCCCCTTGTGTTACTGGTCCCAGTCTGATACTGGACCCAGTCTGTTACTGGTCCCCTTGTGTTACTGGTCCCAGTCTGATACTGGACCCAGTCTGTTACTGGTCCCAGTCTGATACTGGTCCCCTTGTGTGACTGGTCCCAGTCTGATACTGGTCCCAGTCTGTTACTGGTCCCAGTCTGATACTGGACCCAGTCTGTTACTGGACCCAGTCTGATACTGGTCCCAGTCTGTTACTGGACCCAGTCTGATACTGGTCCCAGTCTGATACTGGACCCAGTCTGATACTGGTCCCAGTCTGATACTGGACCCAGTCTGATACTGGACCCAGTCTGATACTGGTCCCAGTCTGATACTGGTCCCAGTCTGACACTGGACCCCTTGTGTTACTGGTCCCAGTCTGATACTGGTCCCCTTGTGTTACTGGTCCCAGTCTGATACTGGACCCAGACTGATACTGGACCCTTGTGTTACTGGTCCCAGTCTGACACTGGTCCCAGACTCACCAGCTGCATCAGGTTTTCCCAGAAGTCCTTGGTCAGGATCCGGATCATGGACAGCAGGGACCAACCGAACGAGTCGTAGCTGCTGAAGCCGTAGTTTGGATTTGACCTCGTCTTCAAACAGATGAAGCCCTCCGGACAGACCCTGAACACACGCCATCGTCATCATCATCATCATCATCATCATCGTCATCGTCACCTTCATCATCAGTAGTTATCAGTGACGTCATCAGTGTCTGCATCAAACGTACCCGGCGTCAGAGCTGTTTCCACACAACAGAGGATCCAGGTGACCAGGCAGGAAGTAGAAGTTCTCTATCAGACACAGGGAAAGACAGACAGACAGGTGAGAAGACAGACAGGTGAGAAGACAGACAGACAGGTGAGAAGACAGACAGGTGAGAAGACAGACAGACAGGTGAGAAGACAGACAGGTGAGAAGACAGACAGGTGAGAAGACAGACAGACAGGTGAGAAGACAGACAGGTGAAAGACAGACAGACAGGTGAGAAGACAGACAGGTGAAAGACAGACAGACAGGTGAGAAGACAGACAGACAGGTGAGAAGACAGACAGACAGGTGAGAAGACAGACAGGTGAGAAGACAGACAGACAGGTGAGAAGACAGACAGGTGAGAAGACAGACAGGTGAAAGACAGACAGACAGGTGAGAAGACAGACAGGTGAAAGACAGACAGACAGGTGAGAAGACAGACAGGTGAAAGACAGACAGGTGAAAGACAGACAGGTGAAAGACAGACAGGTGAAAGACAGACAGACAGGTGAGAAGACAGACAGGTGAGAAGACAGACAGACAGGTGAGAAGACAGACAGGTGAAAGACAGACAGGTGAGAAGACAGACAGACAGGTGAGAAGACAGACAGGTGAAAGACAGACAGACAGGTGAGAAGACAGACAGGCTCAGTGCTCTCTGGTGTTCGGTCAGCAGCCTCTCACCGACGCTAGTGATAGCACCAAGTTAGCTTGCGTGCTAGGTTTAGCGTCTGCCCCCTCTTCACCAGGTAAAATGAGTTTGGAGCCGCAAAACACATTTGATCTCACAGCCTTTAAAGTTGTTTATATAGTTATATAATGTACACAACAATCTACAGTTTGCTGCATTTATGAAATTATACAACAAAAATAAAGACAACTGTTGACGTTTCATTCCTATTATGATTATTATGACCTGTTGTTAATTGTTGCTAATTTCTCACCACGTATCAAGCAGCATACACGTCAGCCGTCAGTGTTGGCAGTGACAGCAAATCCATCTCTCCACGCAACACTCTGTTCTCCTCTGATGCGTTTTTGGGGGCGTTTAATGCACAGTTAGCATCCTGACAGCGCAGGTCGGAGACTCGAGATGAGCAGGGAAAGGTGCTGAGCGATAGCCGTAGCATGTGGCGCATATTTAAGTTTCACATAATATTCTTTTTAATCCCCTTGAACTCCAAGAGAACAGGTGCTCCCTTTGAAAGATCGTCCACTGAGAAAAAAACACAAACGTTATGTTTTGGCAGAGCTACAGGAGCCACTGAGAAGGGACTGAAGAGCCGCAGGAGGCCAGAGAGCCGCGGGAGGCCAGAGAGCCGCGGGAGGCCAGAGAGCCTCGGGAGGCCAGAGAGCCGCGGGGAGGCCAGAGAGCCGCGGGAGGCCAGAGAGCCGCGGGAGGCCAGAGAGCCGCGGGAGGCCAGAGAGCCGCGGGAGGCCAGAGAGCCGCGGGAGGCCAGAGAGCCGCGGGAGGCCAGAGAGCCTCGGGAGGCCAGAGAGCCGCGGGAGGCCAGAGAGCCGCGGGAGGCCAGAGAGCCGCGGGAGGCCAGAGAGCCGCGGGAGGCCAGAGAGCCTCGGGAGGCCAGAGAGCCGCGGGAGGCCAGAGAGAGCCGCGGGAGGCCAGAGAGAGCCGCGGGAGGCCAGAGAGCCGCGGGAGGCCAGAGAGCCGCGGGAGGCCAGAGAGAGCCGCAGGGAGGCCAGAGAGCCTCGGGAGGCCAGAGAGCCGCGGGAGGCCAGAGAGCCGCGGGAGAGCCGCGGGAGGCCAGAGAGCCTCGGGAGGCCAGAGAGCCGCAGGGAGGCCAGAGAGCCGCGGGAGGCCAGAGAGCCGCGGGAGGCCAGAGAAGCCGCGGGAGGCCAGAGAGCCGCGGGAGGCCAGAGAAGCCGCGGGAGGCCAGAGAGCCGCGGGAGGCCAGAGAGCCGCGGGAGGCCAGAGAGCCGCGGGAGGCCAGAGAGCCGCGGGAGGCCAGAGAGCCGCGGGAGGCCAGAGAGCCGCGGGAGGCCAGAGAAGCCGCGGGAGAGCCGCGGGAGGCCAGAGAGCCGCGGGAGGCCAGAGAGCCGCGGGAGGCCAGAGAGCCGCGGGAGGCCAGAGAGCCGCGGGAGGCCAGAGAAGCCGCGGGAGAGCCGCGGGAGGCCAGAGAGCCGCGGGAGGCCAGAGAGCCGCGGGAGGCCAGAGAGCCGCGGGACGCCAGAGAGCCGCGGGGAGGCCAGAGAGCCGCGGGGAGGCCAGAGAGCCGCGGGTTCAAGACCCCTGGTCTAGAGCGACTCTACGGAGCCGAGCCAACGAAACTGAGCCTCGCACGTTTGTCGTTTTTTAACCTCATATAAACGTAAACACGTAAACACAAACGTCCGTAACGTAACGTCGTGGTCGTGGTGGTGGTCGTGGTGGTCGTGGTGGTGGTCGTGGTCGTGGTGGTGGTCGTGGTGGTCGTGGTGGTGGTCGTGGTCGTGGTGGTGGTCGTGGTCGTTGTTGGTCGTGGTGGTCGTGGTGGTGGTCGTGGTCGTGGTGGTCGTGGTGGTCGTGGTGGTCGTGGTCGTCGTGGTGGTCGTGGTCGTGGTGGTCGTGGTGGTCGTGGTCGTGGTGGTCGTC
>NC_139832.1:42500-45000 GCF_963691815.1 Echiichthys vipera
TTTAACCTTTAACACACATCCTGTTTATCAGTTTAACCTTTAACAAACATCCTGTTTATCACTTTAACCTTTAACAAACATCCTGTTTATCAGTTTAACCTTAAACAAACATCCTGTTTATCACTTTAACCTTAAACAAACATCCTGTTTATCACTTTAACCTTAAACAAACATCCTGTTTATCACTTTAACCTTAAACAAACATCCTGTTTATCACTTTAACCTTAAACAAACATCCTGTTTATCAGTTTAACCTTAAACAAACATCCTGTTTATCACTTTAACCTTTAACAAACATCCTGTTTATCACTTTAACCTTTAACAAACATCCTGTTTATCAGTTTAACCTGAAACAAACATCCTGTTTATCAGTTTAACCTTAAACAAACATCCTGTTTATCAGTTTAACCTTTAACAAACATCCTGTTTATCAGTTTAACCTGAAACAAACATCCTGTTTATCACTTTAACCTTAAACAAACATCCTGTTTATCAGTTTAACCTTAAACAAACATCCTGTTTATCACTTTAACCTTAAACAAACATCCTGTTTATCACTTTAACCTTTAACAAACATCCTGTTTATCAGTTTAACCTGAAACAAACATCCTGTTTATCACTTTAACCTTAAACAAACATCCTGTTTATCACTTTAACCTTAAACAAACATCCTGTTTATCACTTTAACCTGAAACAAACATCCTGTTTATCACTTTAACCTTAAACAAACATCCTGTTTATCACTTTAACCTGAAACAAACATCCTGTTTATCAGTTTAACCTTTAACAAACATCCTGTTTATCACTTTAACCTTTAACAAACATCCTGTTTATCAGTTTAACCTTTAACAAACATCCTGTTTATCACTTTAACCTTAAACAAACATCCTGTTTATCAGTTTAACCTTTAACAAACATCCTGTTTATCACTTTAACCTGAAACAAACATCCTGTTTATCACTTTAACCTGAAACAAACATCCTGTTTATCACTTTAACCTGAAACAAACATCCTGTTTATCACTTTAACCTTAAACAAACATCCTGTTTATCAGTTTAACCTTAAACAAACATCCTGTTTATCACTTTAACCTGAAACAAACATCCTGTTTATCAGTTTAACCTTTAACAAACATCCTGTTTATCAGTTTAACCTGAAACAAACATCCTGTTTATCACTTTAACCTTAAACAAACATCCTGTTTATCACTTTAACCTTAAACAAACATCCTGTTTATCACTTTAACCTGAAACAAACATCCTGTTTATCAGTTTAACCTTTAACAAACATCCTGTTTATCACTTTAACCTTAAACAAACATCCTGTTTATCAGTTTAACCTTAAACAAACATCCTGTTTATCAGTTTAACCTTTAACAAACATCCTGTTTATCACTTTAACCTGAAACAAACATCCTGTTTATCACTTTAACCTGAAACAAACATCCTGTTTATCACTTTAACCTGAAACAAACATCCTGTTTATCAGTTTAACCTTTAACAAACATCCTGTTTATCAGTTTAACCTGAAACAAACATCCTGTTTATCACTTTAACCTTAAACAAACATCCTGTTTATCAGTTTAACCTGAAACAAACATCCTGTTTATCAGTTTAACCTTTAACAAACATCCTGTTTATCACTTTAACCTTAAACAAACATCCTGTTTATCACTTTAACCTTAAACAAACATCCTGTTTATCACTTTAACCTTAAACAAACATCCTGTTTATCAGTTTAACCTTTAACAAACATCCTGTTTATCACTTTAACCTTAAACAAACATCCTGTTTATCAGTTTAACCTGAAACAAACATCCTGTTTATCACTTTAACCTTTAACAAACATCCTGTTTATCACTTTAACCTTAAACAAACATCCTGTTTATCAGTTTAACCTGAAACAAACATCCTGTTTATCACTTTAACCTTAAACAAACATCCTGTTTATCAGTTTAACCTGAAACAAACATCCTGTTTATCAGTTTAACCTGAAACAAACATCCTGTTTATCAGTTTAACCTGAAACAAACATCCTGTTTATCAGTTTAACCTGAAACAAACATCCTGTTTATCAGTTTAACCTGAAACAAACATCCTGTTTATCAGTTTAACCTGAAACAAACATCCTGTTTATCACTTTAACCTTAAACAAACATCCTGTTTATCAGTTTAACCTGAAACAAACATCCTGTTTATCAGTTTAACCTTAAACAAACATCCTGTTTATCACTTTAACCTTAAACAAACATCCTGTTTATCACTTTAACCTTAAACAAACATCCTGTTTATCACTTTAACCTGAAACAAACATCCTGTTTATCACTTTAACCTTAAACAAACATCCTGTTTATCAGTTTAACCTTTAACAAACATCCTGTTTATCAGTTTAACCTTTAACAAACATCCTGTTTATCACTTTAACCTTAAACAAACATCCTGTTTATCAGTTTAACCTTTAACAAACATCCTGTTTATCTCAAACCCCCGGCTGAGCGCCG
>NC_139832.1:50000-72500 GCF_963691815.1 Echiichthys vipera
CCCTGATCTGAGACACAGGAAGTGAGACGTGCGTGTGAGGAAGTCCCTGATCTGAGACACAGGAAGTGAGACGTACGTGTGAGGAAGTCCCTGATCTGAGACACAGGAAGTGACACGTACGTGTGAGGAAGTCCCTGATCTGGGACACAGGAAGTGAGACGTACGTGTGAGGAAGTCCCTGATCTGAGACACAGGAAGTGACACATACGTATGAGGAAGTCCCTGATCTGAGACACAGGAAGTGACACGTACGTGTGAGGAAGTCCCGGATCTGCCGGATGAGTCCTCTCAGCTCCTCGTTGCTCTGCTGGACCCTCCTGTTGGTTCTGTTCGTCTTCATCAGGACGTCCTGAGCGCTCAGCTTCGCCTCGTCCGCCTTCAGCTTCACCTCCGACACCTGCACCAAAAACACCGGTGAAAACCAGGACCAGGTCCAGACCAGGACCCCTCAGAGACCAGGACCCCTCAGAGACCAGGACCCGTCAGACCCGTCAGAGACCAGGACCCGTCAGGCCCATCAGAGATCAGGACCCGTCAGACCCGTCAGAGACCAGGACCCATCAGAGACCAGGTCCAGTCAGAGACCAGGACCCGTCAGGCCCGTCAGAGACCAGGACCCGTCAGAGACCAGGACCCGTCAGACCCGTCAGAGACCAGGACCCGTCAGAGACCAGGACCCGGTCGCAGACTCACCATCTTGGAGAGTTTCTCCACTTCCTCCATGGCGTTGATGATTTCCCGTTCAGAGTCTCGGGCCTGGGTCCAGGCGCTGCCGGCCGCCGTCACCACGCCGTCACAGCCGTCCCCTCCACAGCGGGGCTGTCCCTCAGAGTCCACGCAGCCCAGCCCGCCACAGGGAGAGGACCCGCACGAGTCCTGACCCGACGATGGACTGCCACAAGTCTGGAACAGGATTAAGATATAAATGACAGTCGTCAGTGAAGATGAGTTCTGATAAAGAGACGACAGTAAAGAGTTCTGACGCCGTAGGAGCGGGACTAAGGACCTGGTGGCTGATCTGGGACAGGTCCAGGGTCTGCAGGTCCCCGGCCAGGTCGTCCAGCCTCTGCGCGTGCTCAGCGTGTCTCCTCAGGAACTCCTCTCTGGTGCGGTTCACTTTGTCCTCCGTGAGTTGCCGTAGGGCTCCGGAGGTTTCCGAGGGGCTGCCGGCGTCGACGGTGGAGGCGTTGGCTCGGGCCTCGGCCGCCTCAGACTGCAGGAAGTACCTGGTGACGCTGTCCGTCGCCCCTGGCAACAGACAGAAACGACCACTGAGGTGAAGATGATGGATCCATAATCTGAGTCAGTCTTTAGTCTGAACCAGGTCCAGAGACTTAAAACCAGGGCCACGCAGAACCTGAACCCTCAGAACCTGAACCATCAGAACCTGAACCCTCAGAACCTGAACCCTCAGGACCTGAACCCTCAGAACCTGAACCCTCAGGACCTGAACCCTCAGAACCTGAACCTTCAGGACCTGAACCCTCAGAACCTGAACCCTCAGGACCTGAACCCTCAGAACCTGAACCCTCAGAACCTGAACCATCAGAACCTGAACCCTCAGAACCTGAACCCTCAGGACCTGAACCCTCAGAACCTGAACCCTCAGGACCTGAACCTTCAGGACCTGAACCCTCAGGACCTGAACCCTCAGAACCTGAACCCTCAGGACCTGAACCCTCAGAACCTGAACCCTCAGAACCTGAACCCTCAGAACCTGAACCCTCAGAACCTGAACCATCAGAACCTGAACCCTCAGAACCTGAACCCTCAGAACCTGAACCCTCAGGACCTGAACCTTCAGGACCTGAACCCTCAGAACCTGAACCCTCAGAACCTGAACCCTCAGGACCTGAACCCTCAGAACCTGAACCCTCAGAACCTGAACCCTCAGAACCTGAACCATCAGAACCTGAACCTTCAGAACCTGAACCCTCAGAACCTGAACCCTCAGAACCTGAACCATCAGAACCTGAACCCTCAGAGCCTGAACCCTCAGAACCTGAACCTTCAGAACCTGAACCCTCAGAACCTGAACCCTCAGAACCTGAACCCTCAGAACCTGAACCCTCAGGGTTCTTCCAGGTCATGGAGGGTAGATGTGCAGCGTGACACGCCCACAGTGATGTCACTGTGACATCACTGCAGCCCTCTGAGCCCTCTGACCTTTATCCCCCATGACCTTTGACCCCCCTGATCTCCAACCCCCCTGACCTCTGACCCCTCTTCCCCCCTGACCTCTGACCCCCCCTGACCTCTGCCCCCCTGACCTCTGACCCCTGACCTCTGACCCCCCGACCCCTCTGACCCCCCTGACCTCTGACCCCCTCACCTCTGACCCCCCGACCCCTCTGACCCCCCTGACCTCTGACCCCCCCTGGCCTCTGACCCCCCTGACCCCTCTGACCCCCCTGACCCCCCGACCTCTGACCCCCCCGACCTCTGACCCCCCTGACCTCTGCCCCCTCACCTCTGACGTTGGAGTTCTTGATGACCTCGACCTGGTCCAGCAGCTCCTGAACCGTCCGCTCCAGCTTCTGAGCGTCTGCCGTCACAGAGTCCAGTTTGGATCCTGCAGCCGAGTCCTGGTCCTCCAGCTGCTCCAGCCTCTGCTCAGTGTGGTTCAACACCTGGCTCAGGGCCCCCATCAGGTCGCTGAGGGGACACCAAGGTCAAAGGTCACCATGTGTTGACTTTAATCTCCAGATTAAATATAATCTCACCTGTTTAGACTCCAGATTAAGTATAATCTCACCTGTTTAGACTCCAGATTAAATATAATCTCACCTGTTCAGACTCCAGATTAAGAATAACCTCACCTGTTTGTTTAGACTCCAGATTAAATATAATCTCACCTGTTTGTTCAGACTCCAGATTAAGAATAACCTCACCTGTTCAGACTCCAGATTAAATATAATCTCACCTGTTCAGACTCCAGATTAAATATAATCTCACCTGTTTGTTCAGACTCCAGATTAAGAATAACCTCACCTGTTTAGACTCCAGATTAAATATAATCTCACCTGTTTAGACTCCAGATTAAGTATAATCTCACCTGTTCAAACTCCAGATTAAGTATAATCTCACCTATTCAGACTCCAGATTAAATATAATCTCACCTGTTTGTTCAGACTCCAGATTAAATATAATCTCACCTGTTTAGATTCCAGATTAAATATAATCTCACCTGTTCAGACTCCAGATTAAATATAATCTCACCTGTTTAGACTCCAGATTAAATATAATCTCACCTGTTTATTCAGACTCCAGATTAAGAATAACCTCACCTGTTTGTTTAGACTCCAGATTAAATATAATCTCACCTGTTCAGACTCCAGATTAGGTATAATCTCACCTGTTAAGACTCCAGATTAAGTATAATCTCACCTGTTCAGACTCCAGATTAAGTATAATCTCACCTGTTCAGACTCCAGATTAAGTATAATCTCACCTGTTTGTTCAGACTCCAGATTAAATATAATCTCACCTGTTTAGACTCCAGATTAAGTATAATCTCACCTGTTCAGACTCCAGATTAAATATAATCTCACCTGTTTAGACTCCAGATTAAGTATAATCTCACCTGTTCAGACTCCAGATTAAGTATAATCTCACCTGTTCAGACTCCAGATTAAATATAATCTCACCTGTTTAGACTCCAGATTAAGTATAATCTCACCTGTTCAGACTCCAGATTAAGTATAATCTCACCTGTTTGTTTAGACTCCAGATTAAATATAATCTCACCTGTTTAGACTCCAGATTAAGTATAATCTCACCTGTTCAGACTCCAGATTAAATATAATCTCACCTGTTCAGACTCCAGATTAAATATAATCTCACCTGTTCAGACTCCAGATTAAGTATAATCTCACCTGTTCAGACTCCAGATTAAGTATAATCTCACCTGTTTGTTTAGACTCCAGATTAAGTATAATCTCACCTGTTTGTTTAGACTCCAGATTAAGTATAATCTCACCTGTTCAGACTCCAGATTAAATATAATCTCACCTGTTCAGACTCCAGATTAAATATGATCTCACCTGTTCAGACTCCAGATTAAGTATAATCTCACCTGTTTGTTCAGACTCCAGATTAAGTATAATCTCACCTGTTTAGACTCCAGATTAAATATAATCTCACCTGTTTGTTTAGACTCCAGATTAAATATAATCTCACCTGTTTGTTTAGACTCCAGATTAAATATAATCTCACCTGTTTGTTCAGACTCCAGATTAAATATAATCTCACCGGTTTAGACTCCAGATTAAATATAATCTCACCTGTTCAGACTCCAGATTAAGTATAATCTCACCTGTTTGTTTAGACTCCAGATTAAATATAATCTCACCTGTTCAGACTCCAGATTAAGTATAATCTCACCTGTTTGTTTAGACTCCAGATTAAGTATAATCTCACCTGTTCAGACTCCAGATTAAGTATAATCTCACCTGTTTGTTCAGACTCCAGATTAAATATAATCTCACCTGTTTGTTCAGACTCCAGATTAAGTATAATCTCACCTGTTTGTTTAGACTCCAGATTAAGTATAATCTCACCTGTTCAGACTCCAGATTAAGTATAATCTCACCTGTTCAGACTCCAGATTAGGTATAACCTCACCTGTTTGTTCAGACTCCAGATTAAATATAATCTCACCTGTTTGTTCAGACTCCAGATTAAGTATAATCTCACCTGTTCAGACTCCAGATTAAGTATAATCTCACCTGTTCAGACTCCAGATTAAGTATAATCTCACCTGTTCAGACTCCAGATTAAGTATAATCTCACCTGTTCAGACTCCAGATTAAGTATAATCTCACCTGTTCAGACTCCAGATTAAGTATAATCTCACCTGTTCAGACTCCAGATTAAGTATAATCTCACCTGTTTGTTCAGACTCCAGATTAAGTATAATCTCACCTGTTTAGACTCCAGATTAAATATAATCTCACCTGTTTATTCAGACTCCAGATTAAGTATAATCTCACCTGTTTAGACTCCAGATTAAATATAATCTCACCTGTTTGTTCAGACTCCTGATTAAGTATAATCTCACCTGTTTGTTGATACTCCAGATTAAGTATAATCTCACCTGTTTAGATTCCAGATTAAGTATAATCTCACCTGTTTGTTTAGACTCCAGATTAAATATAATCTCACCTGTTTGTTCAGACTCCAGATTAAGTATAATCTCACCTGTTCAGACTCCAGATTAAATATAATCTCACCTGTTTGTTCAGACTCCAGATTAAGTATAATCTCACCTGTTTAGACTCCAGATTAAATATAATCTCACCTGTTTGTTCAGACTCCTGATTAAGTATAATCTCACCTGTTTGTTGAGACTCCAGATTAAGTATAATCTCACCTGTTCAGACTCCAGATTAAGTATAATCTCACCTGTTCAGACTCCAGATTAAGTATAATCTCACCTGTTTGTTTAGACTCCAGATTAAGTATAATCTCACCTGTTTGTTCAGACTCCAGATTAAGTATAATCTCACCTGTTCAGACTCCAGATTAAATATAATCTCACCTATTCAGACTCCAGATTAAGTATAATCTCACCTATTCAGACTCCAGATTAAGTATAATCTCACCTGTTTAGACTCCAGATTAAATATAATCTCACCTGTTTGTTCAGACTCCAGATTAAATATAATCTCACCTGTTCAGACTCCAGATTAAGTTTAATCTCACCTGTTTGTTTAGACTCCAGATTAAGTATAATCTCACCTATTCAGACTCCAGATTAAATATAATCTCACCTGTTTAGACTCCAGATTAAATATAATCTCACCTGTTCAGACTCCAGATTAAATATAATCTCACCTGTTTGTTCAGACTCCAGATTAAGTATAATCTCACCTGTTTGTTCAGACTCCAGATTAAGTATAATCTCACCTGTTCAGACTCCAGATTAAATATAATCTCACCTGTTTGTTCAGACTCCAGATTAACTATAATCTCACCTGTTTAGACTCCAGATTAAATATAATCTCACCTGTTCAGACTCCAGATTAAATATAATCTCACCTGTTCAGACTCCAGATTAAATATAATCTCACCTGTTCAGACTCCAGATTAAGTATAATCTCACCTGTTTGTTCAGACTCCAGATTAAATATAATCTCACCTGTTCAGACTCCAGATTAAGTATAATCTCACCTGTTTGTTCAGACTCCAGATTAAATATAATCTCACCTGTTTGTTTAGACTCCAGATTAAGTATAATCTCACCTGTTTGTTCAGACTCCAGATTAAATATAATCTCACCTGTTCAGACTCCAGATTAAATATAATCTCACCTATTCAGACTCCAGATTAAGTATAATCTCACCTATTCAGACTCCAGATTAAGTATAATCTCACCTGTTTAGACTCCAGATTAAATATAATCTCACCTGTTTGTTCAGACTCCAGATTAAATATAATCTCACCTGTTCAGACTCCAGATTAAGTTTAATCTCACCTGTTTGTTTAGACTCCAGATTAAGTATAATCTCACCTATTCAGACTCCAGATTAAGTATAATCTCACCTGTTCAGACTCCAGATTAAATATAATCTCACCTGTTTTTTCAGACTCCAGATTAAATATAATCTCACCTGTTCAGACTCCAGATTAAATTTAATCTCACCTGTTTGTTTAGACTCCAGATTAAATATAATCTCACCTGTTTGTTCAGACTCCAGATTAAGTATAATCTCACCTGTTCAGACTCCAGATTAAATATAATCTCACCTGTTTGTTCAGACTCCAGATTAACTATAATCTCACCTGTTTAGACTCCAGATTAAATATAATCTCACCTGTTCAGACTCCAGATTAAGTATAATCTCACCTGTTTGTTGAGACTCCAGATTAAATATAATCTCACCTGTTCAGACTCCAGATTAAATATAATCTCACCTATTCAGACTCCAGATTAAGTATAATCTCACCTGTTTAGACTCCAGATTAAATATAATCTCACCTGTTTGTTTAGACTCCAGATTAAATATAATCTCACCTGTTCAGACTCCTGATTATATATAATCTCACCTGTTTGTTTAGACTCCAGATTAAATATAATCTCACCTGTTCAGACTCCAGATTAAATATAATCCCACCTGTTTGTTTAGACTCCAGATTAAATATAATCTCACCTGTTTGTTCAGACTCCAGATTAAATATAATCTCACCTATTTGTTCGGACTCCAGATTAAGTATAATCTCACCTGTTTGTTTAGACTCCAGATTAAGAATAATCTCACCTGTTTGTTCAGACTCCAGATAAAGTATAATCTCACCTGTTCAGACTCCAGATTAAATATAATCTCACCTGTTTGTTTAGACTCCAGTTTAAATATAATCTCACCTGTTTGTTTAGACTCCAGATTAAGTATAATCTCACCTGTTCAGACTCCAGTTTAAATATAATCTCACCTGTTTGTTCAGACTCCAGATTAAGTATAATCTCACCTGTTCAGACTCCAGTTTAAATATAATCTCACCTGTTTGTTCAGACTCCAGATTAAGTATAATCTCACCTGTTTGTTCAGACTCCAGATTAAGTATAATCTCACCTGTTCAGACTCCAGATTAAATATAATCTCACCTGTTTGTTTAGACTCCAGATTAAATATAATCTCACCTGTTTGTTCGGACTCCAGATTAAGTATAATCTCACCTGTTTGTTTAGACTCCAGATTAAATATAATCTCACCTGTTCAGACTCCAGATTAGGTATAATCTCACCTGTTAAGACTCCAGATTAAGTATAATCTCACCTGTTCAGACTCCAGATTAAGTATAATCTCACCTGTTTAGACTCCAGATTAAGTATAATCTCACCTGTTTGTTTAGACTCCAGATTAAATATAATCTCACCTGTTCAGACTCCAGATTAAGTATAATCTCACCTGTTCAGACTCCAGATTAAGTATAATCTCACCTTTTTAGACTCCAGATTAAGTATAATCTCACCTGTTCAGACTCCAGATTAAGTATAATCTCACTTGATCAGACTCCAGATTAAATATAATCTCACCTGTTTAGACTCCAGATTAAGTATAATCTCACCTGTTTAGACTCCAGATTAAGTTTAATCTCACCTGTTTAGACTCCAGATTAAGTATAATCTCACCTGTTCAGACTCCAGATTAAGTATAATCTCACCTGTTTAGACTCCAGATTAAGTATAATCTCACCTGTTTAGACTCCAGATTAAGTATAATCTCACCTGGCCTGCTGGAGCAGCTCCTGGATCTCGGTGAGCGGCTGCGAGGCCGGGTTCTGGTTCAGGACGACCCGGATGTCGGCGACGCTGCTCTCCAAGCTGTCGATGGACTTCCTGTACGGGCCGCTGACTCCGCTGGCTTTGACGGCGTTCACCTTGTTGACGAGGCGGTGCGTCTGATTGGTCAGCTGACCGATGACGGCGTCCCACTCGGCGAAGCACTGGTGGCAGCGGCGGCAGTCGGGGAAGGTGCCGGAGAAGCCACGGGCGCAGACGTCGCAGCGCGGGCCGGAGACGCCCTCCACGCACACGCAGTGACCGCTGCGTTTGTCACACTGCTGCTCGGACGCACCGCGGGGGTCGCAGTCACACGCTGAGACGGAGACACACACACACACACGCACAGACACACACACACACAGGGACACACACACACACACACACACACACAAACACACACACACACACAGACACACACACACACACGCACAGACACACACACACACACACACACACAGACACACACACACACACTCACACACAAACACACACACACTCACACACACACACATACACACACACACACACACACACACACAGACACACACACAGACGCACACACACACAGGGACACACAGAGACACACACACACACACACACACACACACAGGGACACACACACACACACACACACACACACACACACACACACACAAAGACAGTTATTTACTGTAAAAACATTTCTCAGGAAGAGCTGGAGACAATCTGCCCAACTTCCTGTGTGTGTCTGTGTGTGTGTGTGTGTGTGTGTGTGTGTGTGTGTGTTTCTGTCTCTCTATGTGTGTGTGTGTGTGTGTGTGTGTGTGTGTGTGTGTGTGTGTGTGTGTCTCGGGGCCTCGGGGAACATCTGGAGCTGATATCCGTGGAGCAGCAGAGCAGGAATGTTCCCAGGAGCGTCTGAAGTGTCGTGTGTGTGTGTGTGTGTGTGTGTGTGTGTGTGTGTGTGTGTGTGTGTGTGTGTGAGTGTGTGTGTGTTCATTGACTTTGTTCTGTTTTGGGTTCAACAACACTTTTGTTTCACGTTCTGATGTTTTTAAACCGTTGGTTTGATTCCAGCGCGTCCTCAGCTTCGGCACTCGAACCGTGAACTCACCGTGACACTGGAGCTCCGGGTCACCCCAGAACAGCGCTCTGCACTCGCTGCACGTTCGTCCCCCGAAGCCGGACCGACAGGAACACTGACCGCTGATCTGAGGAAGACAAGAGTCCGAGTCACGAACGTGAGGAACCAGAACCAGAACCAGAACCAGAACCACAGGAGAGAAGAACCAGAACCACAGGAGAGAAGAACCAGAACCAGAACCAGAACCAGAACCACAGGAGAGAAGAACCAGAACCAGAACCACAGGAGAGAAGAACCAGAACCAGAACCAGAACCACAGGAGAGAAGAACCAGAACTTCTGTGTGCGTCCCGTCGCGGCCGCTCACCTCGTTGCAGGACGTCCCGTGCGAGTGTTGGGCGTTGCAGTCGCAGGTCTGGCAGCCGCGGCCGCTCGCCATGTCCCAGGTGTCGGGCGCGCAGCGGTCGCAGTGTTGGCCGGTGACGTTGGCGAGGCAGCGGCACTGACCGCTGCTGAGGTCGCAGTGGCAGTCGCCCGAGGCCGGGCAGCTGGAGCGCTCGCTGCCCAGACGGTTACAGACGCACTCTGGGGACGAGGAGCGGGACAGTTACACCGTTTACTTCGAGAGTTCAAGATGTGCGTTGCCATGGTAACACGTGTACTCACTGCGACAGTCCTGCAGCAGGGCGTTGCCGTAGTAACCCAGCTTGCAGCTCTGACAGGCGGCGCCCTCGCTGTGGTAGAGGCAGCGCAGACACTCGCCGGTCTGGGCGTCGCAGGACTCCGGGTCCAACACGTCGATGTTGTCGTTGCACTGACACGGCTGACACTGCCCCCCCACCTCCCCGGGGTTTCCATAGTAACCAGGGGCGCACTCGTCACAGCGAGCACCTGCAGAGAGAAGGAGACGGAAATGTGCGGTTCAGTCATCTGAGCTTCACTTCCGACGTTCGATCCCGCTCTGGTTAGCTCCTCCCTGCTCTGGTTAGCTCCTCCCTGCTCTGGTTAGCTCCTCCCTGCTCTCGTTAGCTCCTCCCTGCTCTGGTTAGCTCTTCCCTGCTCTGGTTAGCTCCTCCCTGCTCTGGTTAGCTCCTCCCTGCTCTCGTTAGCTCCTCCCTGCTCTGGTTAGCTCTTCCCTGCTCTGGTTAGCTCCTCCCTGCTCTCGTTAGCTCCTCCCTGCTCTGGTTAGCTCTTCCCTGCTCTGGTTAGCTCTTCCCTGCTCTGGTTAGCTCCTCCCTGCTCTGGTTAGCTCCTCCCTGCTCTGGTTAGCTCCTCCCTGCTCTGGTTAGCTCCTCCCTGCTCTGGTTAGCTCCTTCCTGCTCTGGGTAGCTCCTCCCTGCTCTGGTTAGCTCCTCCCTGCTCTGGTTAGCTCCTCCCTGCTCTGGTTAGCTCCTTCCTGCTCTGGTTAGCTCCTTCCTGCTCTGGGTAGCTCCTCCCTGCTCTGGTTAGCTCCTCCCTGCTCTGGTTAGCTCCTCCCTGCTCTGGTTAGCTCCTTCCTGCTCTGGTTAGCTCCTCCCTGCTCTGGTTAGCTCCTCCCTGCTCTGGTTAGCTCCTCCTGCTCTGGTTAGCTCCTCCCTGCTCTGGTTAGCTCCTCCCTGCTCTGGTTAGCTCCTTCCTGCTCTGGTTAGCTCCTTCCTGCTCTGGTTAGCTCCTCAGTGTTAATAAAGTTTTGTATCAGTGTTAATAAAGTGTTACCTTTGTATCCATGGTTACAGACACAGATGGCCTGCTGGGAGTCGTCTCCACGGTAACAGCTTCCTGCGAACTGCCGCAGGCTACCGGGGCCGTCAGGACACAAACATGGCCGACAGTGATCACCTGACCCCAACACGGGGTCGCCATAGTAACCGTCCAGACACCTGGGAGACAGGAAGAGACGACTTTAAGTAGTCCTCAAACCTCTGTAACTAGTCCTTACTCCTCTGTAACTAGTCCTTACTCCTCTGTAACTAGTCCTCACTCCTCTGTAACTAGTCCTCACTCCTCTGTAACTAGTCCTTACTCCTCTGTAACTAGTCCTCAAACCTCTGTAACTAGTCCTTACTCCTCTGTAACTAGTCCTTACTCCTCTGTAACTAGTCCTTACTCCTCTGTAACTAGCCCTTACTCCTCTGTAACTAGTCCTTACTCCTCTGTAACTAGTCATTACTCCTCTGTAACTAGTCCTCACTCCTCTGTAACTAGTCCTGACTCCTCTGTAACTATTCCTCACTCCTCTGTAACTAGTCCTTACTCCTGTGTAACTAGTCCTCACTCCTCTGTAACTAGTCCTTACTCCTCTGTAACTAGTCCTCACTCCTCTGTAACTAGTCCTTACTCCTCTGTAACTAGTCCTTACTCCTCTGTAACTAGTCCTCACTCCTCTGTAACTAGTCCTCACTCCTCTGTAACTAGTCCTCAAACCTCTGTAACTAGTCCTCACTCCTCTGTAACTAGTCCTCAAACCTCTGTAACTAGTCCTCACTCCTGTGTAACTAGTCCTTACTCTGTAACTAGTCCTTACTCCTCTGTAACTAGTCCTCACTCCTCTGTAACTAGTCCTTACTCCTCTGTAACTAGTCCTTACTCCTCTGTAACTAGTCCTCACTCCTCTGTAACTAGTCCTTACTCCTATGTAACTAGTCCTCAAACCTCTGTAACTAGTTCTTACTCCTCTGTAACTAGTCCTCAAAGCTCTGTAACTAGTCCTCAAACCTCTGTAACTAGTCCTTACTCCTCTGTAACTAGTCCTTACTCCTCTGTAACTAGTCCTTACTCCTGTGTAACTAGTCCTCACTCCTCTGTAACTAGTCCTTACTCCTCTGTAACTAGTCCTTACTCATCTGTAACTAGTCCTCACTCCTCTGTAACTAGTCCTTACTCTGTAACTAGTCCTTACTCCTCTGTAACTAGTCCTCACTCCTCTGTAACTAGTCCTTACTCCTATGTAACTAGTCCTCAAACCTCTGTAACTAGTTCTTACTCCTCTGTAACTAGTCCTCAAACCTCTGTAACTAGTCCTCAAACCTCTGTAACTAGTCCTTACTCCTCTGTAACTAGTCCTTACTCCTCTGTAACTAGTCCTTACTCCTGTGTAACTAGTCCTCACTCCTCTGTAACTAGTCCTTACTCCTCTGTAACTAGTCCTTACTCCTCTGTAACTAGTCCTTACTCCTCTGTAACTAGTCCTCAAACCTCTGTAACTAGTCCTTCCTCCTCTGTAACTAGTCCTCACTCCTCTGTAACTAGTCCTTACTCCTCTGTAACTAGTCCTTACTCATCTGTAACTAGTCCTCACTCCTCTGTAACTAGTCCTTACTCTGTAACTAGTCCTTACTCCTCTGTAACTAGTCCTCACTCCTCTGTAACTAGTCCTTACTCCTATGTAACTAGTCCTCAAACCTCTGTAACTAGTTCTTACTCCTCTGTAACTAGTCCTCAAACCTCTGTAACTAGTCCTCAAACCTCTGTAACTAGTCCTTACTCCTCTGTAACTAGTCCTTACTCCTCTGTAACTAGTCCTTACTCCTGTGTAACTAGTCCTCACTCCTCTGTAACTAGTCCTTACTCCTCTGTAACTAGCCCTTACTCCTCTGTAACTAGTCCTCACTCCTCTGTAACTAGCCCTTACTCCTCTGTAACTAGTCCTCACTCCTCTGTAACTAGTCCTTACTCCTCTGTAACTAGTCCTCAAACCTCTGTAACTAGTCCTTACTCCTCTGTAACTAGTCCTTACTCCTCTGTAACTAGTCCTTACTCCTCTGTAACTAGCCCTTACTCCTCTGTAACTAGTCCTTACTCCTCTGTAACTAGTCATTACTCCTCTGTAACTAGTCCTCACTCCTCTGTAACTAGTCCTGACTCCTCTGTAACTATTCCTCACTCCTCTGTAACTAGTCCTTACTCCTGTGTAACTAGTCCTCACTCCTCTGTAACTAGTCCTTACTCCTCTGTAACTAGTCCTCACTCCTCTGTAACTAGTCCTTACTCCTCTGTAACTAGTCCTTACTCCTCTGTAACTAGTCCTCACTCCTCTGTAACTAGTCCTCACTCCTCTGTAACTAGTCCTCAAACCTCTGTAACTAGTCCTCACTCCTCTGTAACTAGTCCTCAAACCTCTGTAACTAGTCCTCACTCCTGTGTAACTAGTCCTTACTCTGTAACTAGTCCTTACTCCTCTGTAACTAGTCCTCACTCCTCTGTAACTAGTCCTTACTCCTCTGTAACTAGTCCTTACTCCTCTGTAACTAGTCCTCACTCCTCTGTAACTAGTCCTTACTCCTATGTAACTAGTCCTCAAACCTCTGTAACTAGTTCTTACTCCTCTGTAACTAGTCCTCAAAGCTCTGTAACTAGTCCTCAAACCTCTGTAACTAGTCCTTACTCCTCTGTAACTAGTCCTTACTCCTCTGTAACTAGTCCTTACTCCTGTGTAACTAGTCCTCACTCCTCTGTAACTAGTCCTTACTCCTCTGTAACTAGTCCTTACTCATCTGTAACTAGTCCTCACTCCTCTGTAACTAGTCCTTACTCTGTAACTAGTCCTTACTCCTCTGTAACTAGTCCTCACTCCTCTGTAACTAGTCCTTACTCCTATGTAACTAGTCCTCAAACCTCTGTAACTAGTTCTTACTCCTCTGTAACTAGTCCTCAAACCTCTGTAACTAGTCCTCAAACCTCTGTAACTAGTCCTTACTCCTCTGTAACTAGTCCTTACTCCTCTGTAACTAGTCCTTACTCCTGTGTAACTAGTCCTCACTCCTCTGTAACTAGTCCTTACTCCTCTGTAACTAGTCCTTACTCCTCTGTAGCTAGTCCTTACTCCTCTGTAACTAGTCCTCAAACCTCTGTAACTAGTCCTTCCTCCTCTGTAACTAGTCCTCACTCCTCTGTAACTAGTCCTTACTCCTCTGTAACTAGTCCTTACTCATCTGTAACTAGTCCTCACTCCTCTGTAACTAGTCCTTACTCTGTAACTAGTCCTTACTCCTCTGTAACTAGTCCTCACTCCTCTGTAACTAGTCCTTACTCCTATGTAACTAGTCCTCAAACCTCTGTAACTAGTTCTTACTCCTCTGTAACTAGTCCTCAAACCTCTGTAACTAGTCCTCAAACCTCTGTAACTAGTCCTTACTCCTCTGTAACTAGTCCTTACTCCTCTGTAACTAGTCCTTACTCCTGTGTAACTAGTCCTCACTCCTCTGTAACTAGTCCTTACTCCTCTGTAACTAGCCCTTACTCCTCTGTAACTAGTCCTCACTCCTCTGTAACTAGTCCTCACTCCTCTGTAACTAGTCCTTACTCCTCTGTAACTAGTCCTTACTCCTCTGTAACTAGTCCTTACTCCTCTGTAACTAGTCCTCAAACCTCTGTAACTAGTCCTTCCTCCTCTGTAACTAGTCCTCACTCCTCTGTAACTAGTCCTTACTCCTCTGTAACTAGTCCTTACTCCTCTGTAACTAGTCCTTACTCCTCTGTAACTAGTCCTTACTCCTCTGTAACTAGTCCTCACTCCTCTGTAACTAGTCATTACTCCTCTGTAACTAGTCCTCACTCCTCTGTAACTAGTCCTTACTCTGTAACTAGTCCTTACTCCTCTGTAACTAGTCCTCACTCCTGTGTAACTAGTCCTTACTCCTGTGTAACTAGTCCTTACTCCTCTGTAACCAGTCCTCACTCCCCTGTAACTAGTCCTCAAACCTCGGTAACTAGTCCTTACTCCTCTGTAACTAGTCCTCACTCCTCTGTAACTAGTCCTCACTCCTCTGTAACTAGTCCTTACTCTGTAACTAGTCCTTACTCCTCTGTAACTAGTCCTCACTCCTCTGTAACTAGTCCTTACTCCTCTGTAACTAGTCCTCACTCCCCTGTAACTAGTCCTTACTCCTCTGTAACTAGTCCTTACTCCTCTGTAACTAGTCCTTACTCCTCTGTAACTAGTCCTTACTCCTCTGTAACTAGTCCTCAAACCTCTGTAACTAGTCCTTACTCCTCTGTAACTAGTCCTCACTCCTCTGTAACTAGTCCTCACTCCTCTGTAACTCGTCCTTACTCCTCTGTAACTAGTCCTTACTCCTCTGTAACTAGTCCTTACTCCTCTGTAACTAGTCCTCACTCCTCTGTAACTAGTCCTTACTCTGTAACTAGTCCTAACTCCTCTGTAACTAGTTCTTACTCCTGTGTAACTAGTCCTTACTCCTCTGTAACTAGTCCTCACTCCTCTGTAACTAGTCCTTACTCTGTAACTAGTCCTAACTCCTCTGTAACTAGTTCTTACTCCTGTGTAACTAGTCCTCACTCCTCTGTAACTAGTCCTTACTCCTCTGTAACTAGTCCTCACTCCTCTGTAACTAGTCCTTACTCCTCTGTAACTAGTCCTCACTCCTCTGTAACTAGTCCTTACTCCTCTGTAACTAGTCCTTACTCCTCTGTAACTAGTCCTTACTCCTCTGTAACTAGTCCTTACTCCTGTGTGACTAGTCCTTACTCCTCTGTAACTAGTCCTCACTCCTCTGTAACTAGTCCTCACTCCTCTGTAACTAGTCCTTACTCCTCTGTAACTAGTCCTTACTCCTCTGTAACTAGTCCTTACTCCTCTGTAACTAGTCCTTACTCTGTAACTAGTCCTAACTCCTCTGTAACTAGTTCTTACTCCACTGTAACTAGTCCTCACTCCTCTGTAACTAGTCCTTACTCCTCTGTAACTAGTCCTTACTCCTCTGTAACTAGTCCTTACTCCTCTGTAACTAGTCCTTACTCCTCTGTGACTAGTCCTTACTCCTCTGTAACTAGTCCTCACTCCTCTGTAACTAGTCCTCACTCCTCTGTAACTAGTCCTCACTCCTGTGTAACTAGTCCTTACTCCTCTGTAACTAGTCCTCACTCCTCTGTAACTAGTCCTTACTCCTCTGTAACTAGTCCTTACTCCTCTGTAACTAGTCCTTACTCCTGTGTAACTAGTCCTCACTCCACTGTAACTAGTCCTTACTCCTCTGTAACTAGTCCTTACTCCTCTGTAACTAGTTCTTACTCCTCTGTAACTAGTCCTTACTCCTGTGTAACTAGTCCTTACTCCTCTGTAACTAGTCCTCACTCCACTGTAACTAGTCCTTACTCCTCTGTAACTAGTCCTTACTCCTCTGTAACTAGTTCTTACTCCTCTGTAACTAGTCCTTACTCTGTAACTAGTCCTTACTCCTCTGTAACTAGTCCTCACTCCTCTGTAACTAGTCCTTACTCCTCTGTAACTAGTCCTCAAACCTCTGTAACTAGTCCTCAAACCTCTGTAACTAGTCCTTACTCCTCTGTAACTAGTCCTCACTCCTCTGTAACTAGTCCTTACTCCTCTGTAACTAGTCCTCAAACCTCTGTAACTAGTCCTCAAACCTCTGTAACTAGTCCTTACTCCTCTGTAACTAGTCCTTACTCCTGTGTAACTAGTCCTGACTCCTCTGTAACTAGTCCTCAAACCTCTGTAACTAGTCCTCAAACCTCTGTAACTAGTCCTTACTCCTGTGTAACTAGTCCTTACCCCTGTGTAACTAGTCCTTACTCCTCTGTAACTAGTCCTCAAACCTCTGTAACTAGTCCTTACTCCTCTGTAACTAGTCCTTACTCCTCTGTAACTAGTCCTTACTCCTGTGTAACTAGTCCTGACTCCTCTGTAACTAGTCCTTACTCCTCTGTAACTAGTCCTTACTCCTCTGTAACTAGTCCTTACTCCTCTGTAACTAGTCCTCAAACCTCTGTAACTAGTCCTTACTCCTCTGTAACTAGTCCTCACTCCTCTGTAACTAGTCCTTACTCCTCTGTAACTAGTCCTTAATCCTCTGTAACTAGTCCTCACTCCTCTGTAACTAGTCCTCAAACCTCTGTAACTAGTCCTTACTCCTCTGTAACTAGTCCTCAAACCTCTGTAACTAGTCCTTACTCCTCTGTAACTAGTCCTTACTCCTCTGTAACTAGTCCTTACTCCTCTGTAACTAGTCCTCAAACCTCTGTAACTAGTCCTTACTCCTCTGTAACTAGTCCTCACTCCTCTGTAACTAGTCCTTACTCCTCTGTAACTAGTCCTTACTCCTCTGTAACTAGTCCTTACTCCTCTGTAACTAGTCCTTACTCCTCTGTAACTAGTCCTCAAACCTCTGTAACTAGTCCTTACTCCTCTGTAACTAGTCCTCAAACCTCTGTAACTAGTCCTTACTCCTCTGTAACTAGTCCTTACTCCTCTGTAACTAGTCCTTACTCCTCTGTAACTAGTCCTTACTCCTCTGTAACTAGTCCTTACTCCTGTGTAACTAGTCCTTACTCCTCTGTAACTAGTCCTCACTCCTCTGTAACTAGTCCTCAAACCTCTGTAACTAGTCCTTACTCCTCTGTAACTAGTCCTCAAACCTCTGTAACTAGTCCTTACTCCTCTGTAACTAGTCCTTACTTCTCTGTAACTAGTTCTTACTCCTGTGTAACTAGTCCTTACTCCTCTGTAACTAGCCCTTACTCCTCTGTAACTAGCCCTTACTCCTCTGTAACTAGTCCTCACTCCTCTGTAACTAGTTCTTACTCCTGTGTAACTAGTTCTTACTCCTGTGTAACTAGTCCTTACTCCTCTGTAACTAGTCCTCACTCCTCTGTAACTAGTCCTTACTCCTCTGTAACTAGTCCTTACTCCTCTGTAACCAGTCCTCACTCCTCTGTAACTAGTCCTCACTCCTCTGTAACTAGTCCTTACTCCTCTGTAACTAGTCCTTACTCCTCTGTAACTAGTCCTCAAACCTCTGTAACTAGTCCTTACTCCTCTGTCACTAGTCCTTACTCCTCTGTAACTAGTCCTCACTCCTCTGTAACTAGTCCTTACTCCTCTGTAACTAGTCCTCACTCCTCTGTAACTAGTCCTCACTCCTCTGTAACTAGTCCTTACTCCTCTGTAACTAGTCCTCACTCCTCTGTAACTAGTCCTTACTCCTCTGTAACTAGTCCTTACTCCTCTGTAACTAGTCCTTACTCCTGTGTAACTAGTCCTCACACCTCTGTAACTAGTCCTTACTCCTGTGTAACTAGTCCTTACTCCTCTGTAACTAGTCATTACTCCTGTGTAACTAGTCCTTACTCCTCTGTAACTAGTCCTCACTCCTCTGTAACTAGTCCTCACTCCTCTGTAACTAGTTCTTACTCCTGTGTAACTAGTCCTTACTCCTCTGTAACTAGCCCTTACTCCTCTGTAACTAGTCCTTACTCCTGTGTAACTAGTCCTCACACCTCTGTAACTAGTCCTTACTCCTCTGTAACTAGCCCTTACTCCTCTGTAACTAGTTCTTACTCCTGTGTAACTAGTCCTTACTCCTCTGTAACTAGTCCTTACTCCTCTGTAACTAGTCCTTACTCCTGTGTAACTAGTCCTCACACCTCTGTAACTAGTCCTTACTCCTCTGTAACTAGCCCTTACTCCTCTGTAACTAGTCCTTACTCCTCTGTAACTAGTCCTTACTCCTCTGTAACTAGTCCTTACTCCTGTGTAACTAGTCCTCACACCTCTGTAACTAGTCCTTACTCCTGTGTAACTAGTCCTTACTCCTCTGTAACTAGTCCTTACTCCTCTGTAACTAGTCCTCACTCCTCTGTAACTAGTCCTTACTCCTCTGTAACTAGCCCTTACTCCTGTGTAACTAGTCCTCACTCCTCTGTAACTAGTCCTTACTCCTCTGTAACTAGTCCTCACTCCTCTGTAACTAGTCCTCACTCCTGTGTAACTAGTCCTCACTCCTCTGTAACTAGTCCTTACTCCTCTGTAACTAGTCCTCCCTCCTCTGTAACTAGTCCTTACTCCTCTGTAACTAGTCCTCCCTCCTCTGTAACTAGTCCTTACTCCTCTGTAACTAGTCCTTACTCCTGTGTAATAGTCCTTACTCCTCTGTAACTAGTCCTTACACCTCTGTAACTAGCCCTTACTCCTCTGTAACTAGTCCTCACTCCTCTGTAACTAGTCCTCACTCCTGTGTAACTAGTCCTCACTCCTCTGTAACTAGTCCTCACTCCTCTGTAACTAGTCCTTACTCCTCTGTAACTAGTCCTCACTCCTGTGTAACTAGTCCTCACTCCTCTGTAACTAGTCCTCACTCCTCTGTAACTAGTCCTTACTCCTCTGTAACTAGTTCTTACTCCTGTGTAACTAGTCCTCACTCCTCTGTAACTAGTCCTTACTCCTCTGTAACTAGTCCTTACTCCTCTGTAACTAGTCCTCACTCCTCTGTAACTAGTCCTTACTCCTCTGTAACTAGTCCTCAAACCTCTGTAACTAGTCCTCACTCCTCTGTAACTAGTCCTCACTCCTCTGTAACTAGTCCTTACTCTGTAACTAGTCCTTACTCCTGTGTAACTAGTCCTCACTCCTCTGTAACTAGTTCTTACTCCTGTGTAACTAGTCCTTACTCCTCTGTAACTAGTCCTCAAACCTCTGTAACTAGTCCTCACTCCTCTGTAACTAGTCCTCACTCCTCTGTAACTAGTCCTTACTCCTCTGTAACTAGCCCTTACTCCTGTGTAACTAGTCCTCACTCCTCTGTAACTAGTCCTCACTCCTCTGTAACTAGTCCTTACTCCTCTGTAACTAGTCCTCACTCCTCTGTAACTAGTCCTTACTCCTCTGTAACTAGTCCTCACTCCTCTGTAACTAGTCCTTACTCTGTAACTAGTCCTCACTCCTCTGTAACTAGTCCTCACTCCTCTGTAACTAGTCCTTACTCCTCTGTAACTAGTCCTCAAACCTCTGTAACTAGTCCTCACTCCTCTGTAACTAGTCCTTACTCCTCTGTAACTAGCCCTTACTCCTGTGTAACTAGTCCTCACTCCTCTGTAACTAGTCCTCACTCCTCTGTAACTAGTCCTTACTCCTCTGTAACTAGTCCTTACTCCTCTGTAACTAGTCCTTACTCCTCTGTAACTAGTCCTTACTCCTCTGTAACTAGTCCTCACTCCTCTGTAACTAGTCCTTACTCTGTAACTAGTCCTCACTCCTCTGTAACTAGTCCTCACTCCTCTGTAACTAGTCCTTACTCCTCTGTAACTAGTCCTTACTCCTCTGTAACTAGTCCTTACTCTGTAACTAGTCCTCACTCCTCTGTAACTAGTCCTCACTCCTCTGTAACTAGTCCTTACTCCTCTGTAACTAGTCCTCAAACCTCTGTAACTAGTCCTCACTCCTGTGTAACTCACCTGTCACAGTTGTGTCACAGGTGTAACTCACCTGTCACAGTTGTGTCACAGGTGTAACTCACCTGTCTCAGTGTGTGTCACAGGTGTAACTCACCTGTCACAGGTGTAACTCACCTGTCACAGTTGTGTCACAGGTGTAACTCACCTGTCACAGGTGTAACTCACCTATCACAGCTGTGTCACAGGTGTAACTCACCTGTCACAGGTGTAACTCACCTGTCTCAGTTTGTGTCACAGGTGTAACTCACCTGTCACAGGTGTAACTCACCTGTCTCAGTGTGTGTCACAGGTGTAACTCACCTGTCACAGGTGTAACTCACCTGTCTCAGTGTGTGTCACAGGTGTATCTCACCTGTCACAGTGTGTGTCACAGGTGTAACTCACCTGAGACAGGTGTAACTCACCTGTCTCAGGTGTAACTCACCTGTCTCAGTGTGTGTCTCAGGTGTAACTCACCTGTCACAGGTGTAACTCACCTGTCTCAGTGTGTGTCACAGGTGTAACTCACCTGTCACAGTGTGTGTCACAGGTGTAACTCACCTGTCACAGTGTGTGTCACAGGTGTAACTCACCTGTCTCAGTGTGTGTCACAGGTGTAACTCACCTGTCACAGTTGTGTCCGGTGCTGTGGTCCCTGCAGTCGGTGCAGCGCCCGGTCTGGGCCTCGCAGGTGTCGGCGTGCCCGTTGCAGGTGCAGGGTCGACAGGTGGGGAAGCCCCAGTGACCCGGCAGGCAGCGGTCACACTGACGGCCGTACGCTCCGGACACACACACACACTGACCCGTCAGCTGATCGCAGAAGGAGCCCTGGGAACCCTGAGGGTCGCACGCACACGCTGCAAACACCAGAGCAGCATTACTTCCTGTTTGTGACTGAAGGGGCTGTGACATCATCATCAGGGGACCAGGATCAAACACGTGTAAATCAATGTTATTATTCCACCTTCACACTGAACGACCCGGAGCTACAGTCTCACAGTAACGACGCTCTGAAGTCAAGGATGAAAGAACAACAACAACACTCGTGTGTCCGCTGCAGAGCCGAAGCGTTCTCAGGTGAAGCTGCTCGAGTTCTGACACCAGGACGAATCTGACGCCTGGTGACAAACGTGAAACACAACGAGTCTGAACATCGACGGTTCCCTGAGCAGGTTCTGACCTTTGCAGCCGCCGGGTCCGAACTGGAACGTGGCCGGAGCACATCGGTCACAGTTCCTGCCGTCCACGTTGGGGCGACACTGACACTGACCCCCGCTGGGGTCGCACACGGTGCTGAGGGCGCCCTGAGGGTCACACTGGCATTCTGGGAAATGTTCAAACACAGGAGACGCGTTAGACGACCGACACGCTTCAACAACACACATAAAACCAAACACGTTCAAACATCAGATGCAGTTTCATCTCCTGTGTGTCAGAGTCACGGGGGCGGGGCTTTACCTTTGGCGCCCTGGTGCAGCGTCGCCGAGATGCTGAAGATGAAGTTCCTGCAGATGTCCGTCATCGGGGACTTGATGACGCCGTAGCTGTTCTCCAGACACCGGTAACGCTGGAACATCTCCCAACCGCTGGAGTCTCCGACCTCCGAGGCCGTGAAGATCTCCAGGTTCTTACAGTGAGGCATCAACACGATCTGGGGACCAGGAGCAGGACAGACAGGTGTCTTAGTGTCCAGGTTCATCATCTGAGGACCATGAACCCTGAGACCAGCTGAAAACACCCTGTCTACAGGTGTCTCAGTGTCCAGGTTCAACATCTGAGGACCATGAACCCTGAGACCAGCTGAAAACACCCTGTCTACAGGTGTCTCAGTGTCCAGGTTCATCATCTGAGGACCATGAACCGTGAGACCAGCTGAAAACACCCTGTCTACAGGTGTCTCAGTGTCCAGGTTCATCATCTGAGGACCATGAACCGTGAGACCAGCTGAAAACACCCTGTCTACAGGTGTCTCAGTGTCCAGGTTCAAC
>NC_139832.1:77500-80000 GCF_963691815.1 Echiichthys vipera
ACTGCTCACAGTTGTGTCCCACCGTGTTGTGCCGACAGTCGTCACAGACGCCTCCGCTGACGTTCCCTGAAGCCACGAACACGGCCATGTCGAAGTGACACGAGTCCGAGTGCTGGTTACAGCGACACTCTACAGACACCACCGAAGAAGAAGAGTTAGTTTCCTGTCCTCAGAATTCATATGAATTCATAACAACAGACTGAAACAGGACCTCAGTTAGGCCCAGTTCACCAGGCCGGACTAGCACAGACCAGCACAGACCAGCACGGACCAGCACAGACCAGTACAGACCAGCACAGACCAGCACAGACCAGCACAGACCAGCACAGACCAGCACGGACCAGCACAGACCAGTACAGACCAGCACAGACCAGCACAGACCAGCACAGACCAGTACAGACCAGTATGGACCAGTACAGACCAGCACAGACCAGCACAGACCAGTACAGACCAGCACAGACCAGTACAGACCAGTACAGACCAGTACGGACCAGTACGGACCAGCACAGACCAGCACAGACCAGCACAGACCAGCACAGACCAGTACAGACCAGTACAGACCAGTACGGACCAGTACGGACCAGTACAGACCAGCACAGACCAGCACAGACCAGTACAGACCAGTACAGACCAGTACAGACCAGTACAGACCAGCACAGACCAGTACGGACCAGCACAGACCAGTACAGACCAGTACGGACCAGTACGGACCAGCACAGACCAGCACAGACCAGCAGAGACCAGTATGGACCAGCACAGACCAGCACAGACCAGCACAGACCAGTATGGACCAGCACAGACCAGTACAGACCAGTACAGACCAGTATGGACCAGCACAGACCAGCAGAGACCAGTATGGACCAGCACAGACCAGCACAGACCAGCACAGACCAGCACAGACCAGTGT
The DNA here is from genome assembly GCF_963691815.1 of Echiichthys vipera. Taxonomy (NCBI): domain Eukaryota; kingdom Metazoa; phylum Chordata; class Actinopteri; order Perciformes; family Trachinidae; genus Echiichthys; species Echiichthys vipera. The sequence goes on from NC_139832.1 coordinate 78,408, forward strand.
GGACTCACTTTTGCAGGCGTTGGTGTTGCGTCCCTCCGCAGGTCTCCACGGCAGGTCGTGGTAGAAATCCTGACACTGTTCACAGTTGAGACCTTTGGTGTTGTGGTTGCACATGCAGTGACCGTGGACCTGAGGACGCCGAGGGAGAGAGAGTCAGGAGCAGCTTTAGTCAGTGAAACATGTTTGACTTCCTGTTTTCAATGAAACACAACAAACCACAGAAACAACATCTGCAGCTCATCAACATCTGCAGCTCATCACGAGTCTGCAGTGAAACAACAAACACCCACAAACGTTCACACATTAAGATCCACCATGGTCTGCCTCCCCCTTCAGGACTCACCCTCCCCCTTCAGGACTCACCCTCCCCCTTCAGGACTCACCCTCCCCCTTCAGGACTCACCCTGCCCCCTTCAGGACTCACCCTGCCCCTTCAGGACTCACCCTCCCTCTTCAGGACTCACCCTCCCCCTGCAGGACTCACCCTGCCCCTTCAGGACTCACCCTGCCCCTTCAGGACTCACCCTGCCCCCTGCAGGACTCACCCTGCCCCTTCAGGACTCACCCTGCCCCTTCAGGACTCCCCCTCCCCCTTCAGGACTAACCCTGCCCCCTTCAGGACTCACCCTGCCCCCTTCAGGACTCACCCTGCCCCCTGCAGGACTCACCCCCCCCTTTAGGACTCACCCTGCCCCCTTCAGGACTCCCCCTGCCCCTTCAGGACTAACCCTGCCCCTTCAGGACTCACCCTGCCCCCTTCAGGACTCCCCCTCCCCCTTCAGGACTCACCCTGCCCCTTCAGGACTCACCCTGCCCCTTCAGGACTCACCCTGCCCCCTGCAGGACTCACCCTGCCCCTTCAGGACTCACCCTGCCCCTTCAGGACTCCCCCTCCCCCTTCAGGACTAACCCTGCCCCCTTCAGGACTCACCCTGCCCCCTTCAGGACTCACCCTGCCCCCTGCAGGACTCACCCCCCCCTTTAGGACTCACCCTGCCCCCTTCAGGACTCCCCCTGCCCCTTCAGGACTAACCCTGCCCCTTCAGGACTCACCCTGCCCCCTGCAGGACTCCCCCTGCCCCTTCAGGACTCACCCTGCCCCTTCAGGACTCCCCCTGCCCCGTCAGGACTCACCCTGCCCCCTTCAGGACTCACCCTGCCCCTTCAGGACTAACCCTGCCCCTTCAGGACTCACCCTGCCCCCTTCAGGACTCCCCCTGCCCCCTTCAGGACTAACCCTGCCCCTTCAGGACTCCCCCTCCCTCTTCAGGACTCACCCTGCCCCTTCAGGACTCACCCGGCCCCCTTCAGGACTCACCCTGCCCCTTCAGGACTCACCCGGCCCCCTTCAGGACTCCCCCTCCCTCTTCAGGACTCCCCCTCCCCCTTCAGGACTCACCCTCCCCCGTCAGGACCCCCCCTCCCCCGTCAGGACTCACCCTGCCCCCTTCAGGACTCCCCCTCCCCCGTCAGGACTCCCCCTCCCCCTTCAGGACTCCCCCTCCCCCGTCAGGACCCCCCCTGCCCCCTTCAGGACTCACCCTCCCCCGTCAGGACCCCCCCTCCCCCGTCAGGACTCCCCCTCCCCCATTA
>NC_139832.1:90000-105000 GCF_963691815.1 Echiichthys vipera
TGTTTACCTGAGTGTGGTGTTGTTTAGGTGTTGTTTACCTGAGTGTGGTGTTGTTCAGGTGTTGTTTACCTGAGTGTGGTGTTGTTCAGGTGTTGTTTACCTGTGTGTGGTGTTGTTCAGGTGTTGTTTACCTGAGTGTGGTGTTGTTCAGGTGTTGTTTACTTGAGTGTGGTGTTGTTTAGGTGTTGTTTACCTGTGTGTGGTGTTGTTCAGGTGTTGTTTACCTGCAGGTGGCTGACGATGCAGAACGGTTCGGGTCGGTTCAGTCCACAAGTGGAGGTGGATGACAGTTGGTGAGCTCGGCCAATCAGAAGGTCTCCTGTTGCCGGGTAACAGCTACCCTCTGTGCACACGTCCCTGAGCTCTGGGAGGATGACATCACCCTGGGCCCCTCCCACTGAAGCCCCGCCCTCCTGAGCGCCGGCCATCATCTGCAGAGCTGAGAGCATAAACGTGTGTTAAAGTGTCCTCTAGGAGCATAAACGTGTGCTAAAGTGTCCTCTAGGAGCATAAACGTGTGTTAAAGTGCCCTCTAGGAGCATAAACGTGTGTTAAAGTGTCCTCTAGGAGCATAAACGTGTGTTAAAGTGTCCTCTAGGAGCATAAACGTGTGTTAAAGTGTCCTCTAGGAACATAAACGTGTGTAAAAGTGTCCTCTAGGAGCATAAACGTGTGTTAAAGTGTCCTCTAGGAGCATAAACGTGTGTTAAAGTGTCGTCTAGGAGCATAAACGTGTGTTAAAGTGTCCTCTAGGAGCATAAACGTGTGTTAAAGTGTCCTCTAGGAGCATAAACGTGTGCTAAAGTGTCCTCTAGGAGCATAAATTTGTGTTAAAGTGTCCTCTAGGAGCATAAACGTGTGTTAAAGTGTCCTAGGAGCATAAACGTGTGTTAAAGTGTCCTCTAGGAGCCTAAACGTGTGTTAAAGTGTCCTCTAGGAGCATAAACGTGTGTTAAAGTGTCCTCTAGGAGCATAAACGTGTGCTAAAGTGTCCTCTAGGAGCATAAACGTGTGTTAAAGTGTCCTCTAGGAGCATAGACGTGTGTTAAAGTGTCCTCTAGGAGCATAAACGTGTGTTAAAGTGTCCTCTAGGAGCATAAACGTGTGCTAAAGTGTCCTCTAGGAGCATAAACGTGTGCTAAAGTGTCCTCTAGGAGCATAAACGTGTGTTAAAGTGCCCTCTAGGAGCATAAACGTGTGCTAAAGTGTCCTCTAGGAGCATAAACGTGTGTTAAAGTGCCCTCTAGGAGCATAAACGTGTGTTAAAGTGTCCTCTAGGAACATAAACGTGTGTAAAAGTGTCCTCTAGGAGCATAAACGTGTGTTAAAGTGTCCTCTAGGAGCATAAACGTGTGTTAAAGTGTCGTCTAGGAGCATAAACGTGTGTTAAAGAGTCCTCTAGGAGCATAAACGTGTGTTAAAGTGTTCTCTAGGAGCATAAACGTGTGTTAAAGTGTCCTCTAGGAGCATAAACGTGTGCTAAAGTGTCCTCTAGGAGCATAAACGTGTGTTAAAGTGTCCTCTAGGAGCATAAACGTGTGTTAAAGTGTCCTCTAGGAGCATAAACGTGTGTTAAAGTGTCCTCTAGGAGCATAAACGTGTGTTAAAGTGTCCTCTAGGAGCATAAACGTGTGTTAAAGTGTCCTCTAGGAGCATAAACGTGTGTTAAAGTGTCCTCTAGGAACCAAAACGTGTGTTAAAGTGTCCTCTAGGAGCATAAACGTGTGTTAAAGTGTCCTCTAGGAGCATAAACGTGTGTTAAAGTGTCCTCTAGGAGCATAAACGTGTGTTAAAGTGTCCTCTAGGAGCATAAACGTGTTAAAGGTGAACTCTAGGAGCATAAACGTGTGTTAAAGTGTCCTCTAGGAGCATAAACGTGTGTTAAAGTGTCCTCTAGGAGCATAAACGTGTGTTAAAGTGTCCTCTAGGAACCAAAACGTGTGTTAAAGTGTCCTCTAGGAGCATAAACGTGTGTTAAAGTGTCCTCTAGGAACATAAACGTGTGTTAAAGTGTCCTCTAGGAGCATAAACGTGTGTTAAAGTGTCCTCTAGGAGCATAAACGTGTTAAAGGTGAACTCTAGGAGCATAAACGTGTGTTAAAGTGTCCTCTAGGAGCATAAACGTGTGTTAGTGTCCTCTAGGAGCATAAACGTGTGCTAAAGTGTCCTCTAGGAGCATAAACGTGTTAAAGGTGAACTCTAGGAGCATAAACGTGTGTTAAAGTGTCCTCTAGGAACCAAAACGTGTGTTAAAGTGTCCTCTAGGAGCATAAACGTGTGTTAAAGTGTCCTCTAGGAGCATAAACGTGTGTTAAAGTGTCCTCTAGGAGCATAAACGTGTGTTAAAGTGTCCTCTAGGAGCATAAACGTGTGCTAAAGTGTCCTCTAGGAGCATAAACGTGTGTTAAAGTGAACTCTAGGAGCATAAACGTGTGTTAAAGTGTCCTCTAGGAACATAAACGTGTGTAAAAGTGTCCTCTAGGAGCATAAACGTGTGTTAAAGTGTCCTCTAGGAGCATAAACGTGTGCTAAAGTGTCCTCTAGGAGCATAAACGTGTGTTAAAGTGTCCTCTAGGAGCATAAACGTGTGTTAAAGTGTCCTCTAGGAGCATAAACGTGTGCTAAAGTGTCCTCTAGGAGCCTAAACGTGTGTTAAAGTGTCCTCTAGGAGCATAAACGTGTGTTAAAGTGTCCTCTAGGAGCATAAACGTGTGTTAAAGTGTCCTCTAGGAGCATAAACGTGTGTTAAAGTGTCCTCTAGGAGCATAAACGTGTGTTAAAGTGTCCTCTAGGAACCAAAACGTGTGTTAAAGTGTCCTCTAGGAGCATAAACGTGTGTTAAAGTGTCCTCTAGGAGCATAAACGTGTGTTAAAGTGTCCTCTAGGAGCATAAACGTGTGTTAAAGTGTCCTCTAGGAGCATAAACGTGTTAAAGGTGAACTCTAGGAGCATAAACGTGTGTTAAAGTGTCCTCTAGGAGCATAAACGTGTGTTAAAGTGTCCTCTAGGAGCATAAACGTGTGTTAAAGTGTCCTCTAGGAACCAAAACGTGTGTTAAAGTGTCCTCTAGGAGCCTAAACGTGTGTTAAAGTGTCCTCTAGGAGCATAAACGTGTGTTAAAGTGTCCTCTAGGAGCATAAACGTGTGTTAAAGTGTCCTCTAGGAACATAAACGTGTGTTAAAGTGTCCTCTAGGAGCATAAACGTGTGTTAAAGTGTCCTCTAGGAGCATAAACGTGTTAAAGGTGAACTCTCGGAGCATAAACGTGTGTTAAAGTGTCCTCTAGGAGCATAAACGTGTGTTAGTGTCCTCTAGGAGCATAAACGTGTGCTAAAGTGTCCTCTAGGAGCATAAACGTGTTAAAGGTGAACTCTAGGAGCATAAACGTGTGTTAAAGTGTCCTCTAGGAACCAAAACGTGTGTTAAAGTGTCCTCTAGGAGCATAAACGTGTGTTAAAGTGTCCTCTAGGAGCATAAACGTGTTAAAGTGTCCTCTAGGAGCATAAACGTGTGTTAAAGGTGAACTCTAGGAGCATAAACGTGTTAAAGTGTCCTCTAGGAGCATAAACGTGTTAAAGGTGAACTCTAGGAGCATAAACGTGTTAAAGGTGAACTCTAGGAGCATAAACGTGTGTTAAAGTGTCCTCTAGGAGCATAAACGTGTGTTAAAGTGTCCTCTAGGAGCATAAACGTGTGCTAAAGTGTCCTCTAGGAGCATAAACGTGTGCTAAAGTGTCCTCTAGGAGCATAAACGTGTGTTAAAGTGCCCTCTAGGAGCATAAACGTGTGCTAAAGTGTCCTCTAGGAGCATAAACGTGTGTTAAAGTGCCCTCTAGGAGCATAAACGTGTGTTAAAGTGTCCTCTAGGAACATAAACGTGTGTAAAAGTGTCCTCTAGGAGCATAAACGTGTGTTAAAGTGTCCTCTAGGAGCATAAACGTGTGCTAAAGTGTCCTCTAGGAGCATAAACGTGTGTTAAAGTGTTCTCTAGGAGCATAAACGTGTGTTAAAGTGTCCTCTAGGAGCATAAACGTGTGCTAAAGTGTCCTCTAGGAGCATAAACGTGTGTTAAAGTGTCCTCTAGGAGCATAAACGTGTGTTAAAGTGTCCTCTAGGAGCATAAACGTGTGTTAAAGTGTCCTCTAGGAGCATAAACGTGTTAAAGGTGAACTCTAGGAGCATAAACATGTGTTAAAGTGTCCTCTAGGAGCATAAACGTGTGCTAAAGTGTCCTCTAGGAGCATAAACGTGTGTTAAAGTGTCCTTTAGGAGCATAAACGTGTGCTAAAGTGTCCTCTAGGAGCATAAACGTGTGTTAAAGTGTCCTCTAGGAGCATAAACGTGTGTTAAAGGTGAACTCTAGGAGCATAAACGTGTTAAAGTGTCCTCTAGGAGCATAAACGTGTTAAAGGTGAACTCTAGGAGCATAAACGTGTTAAAGGTGAACTCTAGGAGCATAAACGTGTGTTAAAGTGTCCTCTAGGAGCATAAACGTGTGTTAAAGTGTCCTCTAGGAGCATAAACGTGTGTTAAAGTGTCCTCTAGGAGCATAAACGTGTTAAAGTGTCCTCTAGGAGCATAAACGTGTGTTAAAGTGTCCTCTAGGAGCATAAACGTGAGTTAAAGTGTCCTCTAGGAGCCTAAGCGTGTGCTAAAGTGTCCTCTAGGAGCATAAACGTGTGTTAAAGGTGAACTCTAGGAGCATAAACGTGTTAAAGTGTCCTCTAGGAGCATAAACGTGTTAAAGTGTCCTCTAGGAGCATAAACGTGTTAAAGGTGAACTCTAGGAGCATAAACGTGTTAAAGGTGAACTCTAGGAGCATAAACGTGTTAAAGGTGAACTCTAGGAGCATAAACGTGTTAAAGGTGACTCTAGGAGCATAAACGTGTGTTAAAGTGTCCTCTAGGAGCATAAACGTGTGCTAAAGTGTCCTCTAGGAGCATAAACGTGTGTTAAAGTGTCCTCTAGGAGCATAAACGTGTTAAAGTGTCCTCTAGGAGCATAAACGTGTTAAAGGTGAACTCTAGGAGCATAAACGTGTGTTAAAGTGTCCTCTAGGAGCATAAACGTGTGTTAAAGTGTCCTCTAGGAGCATAAACGTGTGTTAAAGTGTCCTCTAGGAGCATAAACGTGTGTTAAAGTGTCCTCTAGGAGCATAAACGTATGCTAAAGTGTCCTCTAGGAGCATAAACGTGTGTTAAAGTGACCTCTAGGAGCATAAACGTGTGTTAAAGTGTCCTCTAGGAGCATTAACGTGTGCTAAAGTGTCCTCTAGGAGCATAAACGTGTGTTAAAGTGTCCTCTAGGAGCATAAACGTGTGTTAAAGTGTCCTCTAGGAGCATAAACGTGTGTTAAAGTGTAGGAGCATAAACGTGTGTTAAAGTGTCCTCTAGGAGCATAAACGTGTGTTAAAGTGTCCTCTAGGAGCATAAACGTGTGTTAAAGTGTCCTCTAGGAGCATAAACGTGTGCTAAAGTGTCCTCTAGGAGCATAAACGTGTGTTAAAGTGTCCTCTAGAAGCATAAACGTGTGTTAAAGTGTCCTCTAGGAGCATAAACGTGTGCTAAAGTGTCCTCTAGGAGCATAAACGTGTGTTAAAGTGTCCTCTAGGAGCATAAACGTGTGTTAAAGTGAACTCTAGGAGCATAAACGTGTGTTAAAGTGTCCTCTAGGAGCATAAACGTGTGTTAAAGTGTCCTCTAGGAGACTAAACGTGTGTTAAAGTGTCCTCTAGGAGCATAAACGTGTGTTAAAGTGTCCTCTAGGAGCATAAACGTGTGTTAAAGTGTCCTCTAGGAGCATAAACGTGTTAAAGTGTCCTCTAGGAGCATAAACGTGTGTTAAAGTGTCCTCTAGGAGCATAAACGTGTGTTAAAGTGTCCTCTAGGAGCATAAACGTGTGTTAAAGTGTCCTCTAGGAGCATAAACGTGTGTTAAAGTGTCCTCTAGGAGCATAAACGTGTGCTAAAGTGTCCTCTAGGAGCATAAACGTGTGTTAAAGTGTCCTCTAGGAGCATAAACGTGTGTTAAAGTGTCCTCTAGGAGCATAAACGTGTGTTAAAGTGTCCTCTAGGAGCATAAACGTGTGTTAAAGTGTCCTCTAGGAGCATAAACGTGTGTTAAAGTGTCCTCTAGGAACATAAACGTGTGTTAAAGTGTCCTCTAGGAGCATAAACGTGTGTTAAAGTGTCCTCTAGGAGCATAAACGTGTGTTAAAGTGTCCTCTAGGAGCATAAACGTGTGCTAAAGTGTCCTCTAGGAGCATAAACGTGTGTTAAAGTGTCCTCTAGGAGCATAAACGTGTGTTAAAGTGTCCTCTAGGAGCATAAACGTGTGTTAAAGTGTCCTCTAGGAGCATAAACCTGTGTTAAAGTGTCCTCTAGGAGGATAAACGTGTGCTAAAGTGTCCTCTAGGAGCATAAACGTGTGTTAAAGTGTCCTCTAGGAGCATAAACGTGTGCTAAAGTGTCCTCTAGGAGCATAAACGTGTGCTAAAGTGTCCTCTAGGAGCATAAACGTGTGTTAAAGTGTCCTCTAGGAGCATAAACGTGTGTTAAAGTGTCCTCTAGGAGCATAAACGTGTGTTAAAGTGTCCTCTAGGAGCATAAACGTGTGTTAAAGTGTCCTCTAGGAGCATAAACGTGTGCTAAAGTGTCCTCTAGGAGCATAAACGTGTGTTAAAGTGTCCTCTAGGAGCATAAACGTGTGTTAAAGTGTCCTCTAGGAGCATAAACGTGTGCTAAAGTGTCCTCTAGGAGCATAAACATGTGTTAAAGTGTCCTCTAGGTGCATAAACGTGTGCTAAAGTGTCCTCTAGGAGCATAAACGTGTGTTAAAGTGTCCTCTAGGAGCATAAACGTGTGTTAAAGTGTCCTCTAGGAGCATTAACGTGTGCTAAAGTGTCCTCTAGGAGCATAAACGTGTGCTAAAGTGTAGGAGCATAAACGTGTGTTAAAGTGTCCTCTAGGAGCATAAACGTGTGTTAAAGTGTAGGAGCATAAACGTGTGTTAAAGTGTCCTCTAGGAGCATAAACATGTGTTAAAGTGTCCTCTAGGAGCATAAACGTGTGTTAAAGTGTCCTCTAGGAGCATAAACGTGTGCTAAAGTGTCCTCTAGGAGGATAAACGTGTGTTAAAGTGTCCTCTAGGAGCATAAACGTGTGCTAAAGTGTCCTCTAGGAGCATAAACGTGTGCTAAAGTGTCCTCTAGGAGCATAAACGTGTGTTAAAGTGTCCTCTAGGAGGATAAACGTGTGCTAAAGTGTCCTCTAGGAGCATAAACGTGTGCTAAAGTGTCCTCTAGGAGCATAAACGTGTGCTAAAGTGTCCTCTAGGAGCATAAACGTGTGTTAAAGTGTCCTCTAGGAGCATAAACGTGTGTTAAAGTGTCCTCTAGGAGCATAAACGTGTGTTAAAGTGTCCTCTAGGAGCATAAACGTGTGCTAAAGTGTCCTCTAGGAGCCTAAACGTGTGTTAAAGTGTCCTCTAGGAGCATAAACGTGTGTTAAAGTGTCCTCTAGGAGCATAAACGTGTGTTAAAGTGTCCTCTAGGAGCATAAACGTGTGTTAAAGTGTCCTCTAGGAGCATAAACGTGTGTTAAAGTGTCCTCTAGGAACCAAAACGTGTGTTAAAGTGTCCTCTAGGAGCATAAACGTGTGTTAAAGTGTCCTCTAGGAGCATAAACGTGTGTTAAAGTGTCCTCTAGGAGCATAAACGTGTGTTAAAGTGTCCTCTAGGAGCATAAACGTGTTAAAGGTGAACTCTAGGAGCATAAACGTGTGTTAAAGTGTCCTCTAGGAGCATAAACGTGTGTTAAAGTGTCCTCTAGGAGCATAAACGTGTGTTAAAGTGTCCTCTAGGAACCAAAACGTGTGTTAAAGTGTCCTCTAGGAGCCTAAACGTGTGTTAAAGTGTCCTCTAGGAGCATAAACGTGTGTTAAAGTGTCCTCTAGGAGCATAAACGTGTGTTAAAGTGTCCTCTAGGAACATAAACGTGTGTTAAAGTGTCCTCTAGGAGCATAAACGTGTGTTAAAGTGTCCTCTAGGAGCATAAACGTGTTAAAGGTGAACTCTCGGAGCATAAACGTGTGTTAAAGTGTCCTCTAGGAGCATAAACGTGTGTTAGTGTCCTCTAGGAGCATAAACGTGTGCTAAAGTGTCCTCTAGGAGCATAAACGTGTTAAAGGTGAACTCTAGGAGCATAAACGTGTGTTAAAGTGTCCTCTAGGAACCAAAACGTGTGTTAAAGTGTCCTCTAGGAGCATAAACGTGTGTTAAAGTGTCCTCTAGGAGCATAAACGTGTTAAAGTGTCCTCTAGGAGCATAAACGTGTGTTAAAGTGTCCTCTAGGAGCATAAACGTGTGTTAAAGGTGAACTCTAGGAGCATAAACGTGTTAAAGTGTCCTCTAGGAGCATAAACGTGTTAAAGGTGAACTCTAGGAGCATAAACGTGTTAAAGGTGAACTCTAGGAGCATAAACGTGTGTTAAAGTGTCCTCTAGGAGCATAAACGTGTGTTAAAGTGTCCTCTAGGAGCATAAACGTGTGCTAAAGTGTCCTCTAGGAGCATAAACGTGTGCTAAAGTGTCCTCTAGGAGCATAAACGTGTGTTAAAGTGCCCTCTAGGAGCATAAACGTGTGCTAAAGTGTCCTCTAGGAGCATAAACGTGTGTTAAAGTGCCCTCTAGGAGCATAAACGTGTGTTAAAGTGTCCTCTAGGAACATAAACGTGTGTAAAAGTGTCCTCTAGGAGCATAAACGTGTGTTAAAGTGTCCTCTAGGAGCATAAACGTGTGCTAAAGTGTCCTCTAGGAGCATAAACGTGTGTTAAAGTGTTCTCTAGGAGCATAAACGTGTGTTAAAGTGTCCTCTAGGAGCATAAACGTGTGCTAAAGTGTCCTCTAGGAGCATAAACGTGTGTTAAAGTGTCCTCTAGGAGCATAAACGTGTGTTAAAGTGTCCTCTAGGAGCATAAACGTGTGTTAAAGTGTCCTCTAGGAGCATAAACGTGTTAAAGGTGAACTCTAGGAGCATAAACATGTGTTAAAGTGTCCTCTAGGAGCATAAACGTGTGCTAAAGTGTCCTCTAGGAGCATAAACGTGTGTTAAAGTGTCCTTTAGGAGCATAAACGTGTGCTAAAGTGTCCTCTAGGAGCATAAACGTGTGTTAAAGTGTCCTCTAGGAGCATAAACGTGTGTTAAAGGTGAACTCTAGGAGCATAAACGTGTTAAAGTGTCCTCTAGGAGCATAAACGTGTTAAAGGTGAACTCTAGGAGCATAAACGTGTTAAAGGTGAACTCTAGGAGCATAAACGTGTGTTAAAGTGTCCTCTAGGAGCATAAACGTGTGTTAAAGTGTCCTCTAGGAGCATAAACGTGTGTTAAAGTGTCCTCTAGGAGCATAAACGTGTTAAAGTGTCCTCTAGGAGCATAAACGTGTGTTAAAGTGTCCTCTAGGAGCATAAACGTGAGTTAAAGTGTCCTCTAGGAGCCTAAGCGTGTGCTAAAGTGTCCTCTAGGAGCATAAACGTGTGTTAAAGGTGAACTCTAGGAGCATAAACGTGTTAAAGTGTCCTCTAGGAGCATAAACGTGTTAAAGTGTCCTCTAGGAGCATAAACGTGTTAAAGGTGAACTCTAGGAGCATAAACGTGTTAAAGGTGAACTCTAGGAGCATAAACGTGTTAAAGGTGAACTCTAGGAGCATAAACGTGTTAAAGGTGACTCTAGGAGCATAAACGTGTGTTAAAGTGTCCTCTAGGAGCATAAACGTGTGCTAAAGTGTCCTCTAGGAGCATAAACGTGTGTTAAAGTGTCCTCTAGGAGCATAAACGTGTTAAAGTGTCCTCTAGGAGCATAAACGTGTTAAAGGTGAACTCTAGGAGCATAAACGTGTGTTAAAGTGTCCTCTAGGAGCATAAACGTGTGTTAAAGTGTCCTCTAGGAGCATAAACGTGTGTTAAAGTGTCCTCTAGGAGCATAAACGTGTGTTAAAGTGTCCTCTAGGAGCATAAACGTATGCTAAAGTGTCCTCTAGGAGCATAAACGTGTGTTAAAGTGACCTCTAGGAGCATAAACGTGTGTTAAAGTGTCCTCTAGGAGCATTAACGTGTGCTAAAGTGTCCTCTAGGAGCATAAACGTGTGTTAAAGTGTCCTCTAGGAGCATAAACGTGTGTTAAAGTGTCCTCTAGGAGCATAAACGTGTGTTAAAGTGTCCTCTAGGAGCATAAACGTGTGTTAAAGTGTAGGAGCATAAACGTGTGTTAAAGTGTAGGAGCATAAACGTGTGTTAAAGTGTCCTCTAGGAGCATAAACGTGTGTTAAAGTGTCCTCTAGGAGCATAAACGTGTGTTAAAGTGTCCTCTAGGAGCATAAACGTGTGCTAAAGTGTCCTCTAGGAGCATAAACGTGTGTTAAAGTGTCCTCTAGAAGCATAAACGTGTGTTAAAGTGTCCTCTAGGAGCATAAACGTGTGCTAAAGTGTCCTCTAGGAGCATAAACGTGTGTTAAAGTGTCCTCTAGGAGCATAAACGTGTGTTAAAGTGAACTCTAGGAGCATAAACGTGTGTTAAAGTGTCCTCTAGGAGCATAAACGTGTGTTAAAGTGTCCTCTAGGAGACTAAACGTGTGTTAAAGTGTCCTCTAGGAGCATAAACGTGTGTTAAAGTGTCCTCTAGGAGCATAAACGTGTGTTAAAGTGTCCTCTAGGAGCATAAACGTGTTAAAGTGTCCTCTAGGAGCATAAACGTGTGTTAAAGTGTCCTCTAGGAGCATAAACGTGTGTTAAAGTGTCCTCTAGGAGCATAAACGTGTGTTAAAGTGTCCTCTAGGAGCATAAACGTGTGCTAAAGTGTCCTCTAGGAGCATAAACGTGTGTTAAAGTGTCCTCTAGGAGCATAAACGTGTGTTAAAGTGTCCTCTAGGAGCATAAACGTGTGTTAAAGTGTCCTCTAGGAGCATAAACGTGTGTTAAAGTGTCCTCTAGGAGCATAAACGTGTGTTAAAGTGTCCTCTAGGAACATAAACGTGTGTTAAAGTGTCCTCTAGGAGCATAAACGTGTGTTAAAGTGTCCTCTAGGAGCATAAACGTGTGTTAAAGTGTCCTCTAGGAGCATAAACGTGTGCTAAAGTGTCCTCTAGGAGCATAAACGTGTGTTAAAGTGTCCTCTAGGAGCATAAACGTGTGTTAAAGTGTCCTCTAGGAGCATAAACGTGTGTTAAAGTGTCCTCTAGGAGCATAAACCTGTGCTAAAGTGTCCTCTAGGAGCATAAACGTGTGTTAAAGTGTCCTCTAGGAGCATAGACGTGTGCTAAAGTGTCCTCTAGGAGCATAAACGTGTGCTAAAGTGTCCTCTAGGAGCATAAACGTGTGTTAAAGTGTCCTCTAGGAGCATAAACGTGTGTTAAAGTGTCCTCTAGGAGCATAAACGTGTGTTAAAGTGTCCTCTAGGAGCATAAACGTGTGCTAAAGTGTCCTCTAGGAGCATAAACGTGTGTTAAAGTGTCCTCTAGGAGCATAAACGTGTGTTAAAGTGTCCTCTAGGAGCATTAACGTGTGCTAAAGTGTCCTCTAGGAGCATAAACGTGTGCTAAAGTGTAGGAGCATAAACGTGTGTTAAAGTGTCCTCTAGGAGCATAAACGTGTGTTAAAGTGTCCTCTAGGAGCATAAACGTGTGTTAAAGTGTAGGAGCATAAACGTGTGTTAAAGTGTCCTCTAGGAGCATAAACGTGTGTTAAAGTGTCCTCTAGGAGCATAAACGTGTGTTAAAGTGTCCTCTAGGAGCATAAACGTGTGTTAAAGTGTCCTCTAGGAGCATAAACGTGTGTTAAAGTGTCCTCTAGGAGGATAAACGTGTGTTAAAGTGTCCTCTAGGAGCATAAACGTGTGCTAAAGTGTCCTCTAGGAGCATAAACGTGTGTTAAAGTGTCCTCTAGGAGGATAAACGTGTGCTAAAGTGTCCTCTAGGAGCATAAACGTGTGTTAAAGTGTCCTCTAGGAGCATAAACGTGTGCTAAAGTGTCCTCTAGGAGCATAAACGTGTGCTAAAGTGTCCTCTAGGAGCATAAACGTGTGTTAAAGTGTCCTCTAGGAGCATAAACGTGTGTTAAAGTGTCCTCTAGGAGCATAAACGTGTGTTAAAGTGTCCTCTAGGAGCATAAACGTGTGTTAAAGTGTCCTCTAGGAGCATAAACGTGTGCTAAAGTGTCCTCTAGGAGCATAAACGTGTGTTAAAGTGTCCTCTAGGAGCATAAACGTGTGTTAAAGTGTCCTCTAGGAGCATAAACGTGTGCTAAAGTGTCCTCTAGGAGCATAAACGTGTGTTAAAGTGTCCTCTAGGAGCATAAACGTGTGTTAAAGTGTCCTCTAGGTGCATAAACGTGTGCTAAAGTGTCCTCTAGGAGCATAAACGTGTGCTAAAGTGTCCTCTAGGAGCATAAACATGTGTTAAAGTGTCCTCTAGGTGCATAAACGTGTGCTAAAGTGTCCTCTAGGAGCATAAACGTGTGTTAAAGTGTCCTCTAGGAGCATAAACGTGTGTTAAAGTGTCCTCTAGGAGCATTAACGTGTGCTAAAGTGTCCTCTAGGAGCATAAACGTGTGCTAAAGTGTAGGAGCATAAACGTGTGTTAAAGTGTCCTCTAGGAGCATAAACGTGTGTTAAAGTGTAGGAGCATAAACGTGTGTTAAAGTGTCCTCTAGGAGCATAAACATGTGTTAAAGTGTCCTCTAGGAGCATAAACGTGTGTTAAAGTGTCCTCTAGGAGCATAAACGTGTGCTAAAGTGTCCTCTAGGAGGATAAACGTGTGTTAAAGTGTCCTCTAGGAGCATAAACGTGTGCTAAAGTGTCCTCTAGGAGCATAAACGTGTGCTAAAGTGTCCTCTAGGAGCATAAACGTGTGTTAAAGTGTCCTCTAGGAGGATAAACGTGTGCTAAAGTGTCCTCTAGGAGCATAAACGTGTGTTAAAGTGTCCTCTAGGAGCATAAACGTGTGCTAAAGTGTCCTCTAGGAGCATAAACGTGTGCTAAAGTGTCCTCTAGGAGCATAAACGTGTGTTAAAGTGTCCTCTAGGAGCATAAACGTGTGTTAAAGTGTCCTCTAGGAGCATAAACGTGTGTTAAAGTGTCCTCTAGGAGCATAAACGTGTGTTAAAGTGTCCTCTAGGAGCATAAACGTGTGCTAAAGTGTCCTCTAGGAGCATAAACGTGTGTTAAAGTGTCCTCTAGGAGCATAAACGTGTGTTAAAGTGTCCTCTAGGAGCATAAGCGTGTGCTAAAGTGTCCTCTAGGAGCATAAACGTGTGTTAAAGTGTCCTCTAGGAGCATAAACGTGTGTTAAAGTGTCCTCTAGGAGCATAAACGTGTGCTAAAGTGTCCTCTAGGAGCATAAACGTGTGTTAAAGTGTCCTCTAGGAGCATAAACGTGTGTTAAAGTGTCCTCTAGGTGCATAAACGTGTGCTAAAGTGTCCTCTAGGAGCATAAACGTGTGTTAAAGTGTCCTCTAGGAGCATAAACGTGTGCTAAAGTTTCCTCTAGGAGCATAAACGTGTGTTAAAGTGTCCTCTAGGAGCATAAACGTGTGTTAAAGTGTCCTCTGAGCATAAACGTGTGTTAAAGTGTCCTCTAGGAGCATAAACGTGTGTTAAAGTGTCCTCTAGGAGCATAAACGTGTGTTAAAGTGTCCTCTAGGAGCATAAACGTCTGCTAAAGTGTCCTCTAGGAGCATAAACGTGTGTTAAAGTGTCCTCTAGGAGCATAAACGTGTGTTAAAGTGTCCTCTAGGAGCATAAACGTGTGCTAAAGTGTCCTCTAGGAGCATAAACGTGTGTTAAAGGTGAACTCTAGGAGCATAAACGTGTGTTAAAGTGTCCTCTAGGGGCATAAACGTGTGTTAAAGTGTCCTCTAGGAGCATAAACGTGTGTTAAAGTGTCCTCTAGGAGCATAAACGTGTGTTAAAGTGTCCTCTAGGAGCATAAACGTGTGCTAGAGTGTCCTCTAGGAGCATAAACGTGTGTTAAAGTGTCCTCTAGGAGCATAAACGTGTGTTAAAGTGTCCTCTAGGTGCATAAACGTGTGTTAAAGGTGAACTCTAGGAGCATAAACGTGTGTTAAAGTGTCCTCTAGGAGCATAAACGTGTGTTAAAGTGTCCTCTAGGAGCATAAACGTGTGTTAAAGTGTCCTCTAGGAGCATAAACGTGTGTTAAAGTGTCCTCTAGGAGCATAAACGTGTTAAAGGTGAACTCTAGGTGTCTCCTGATTGAATCATGGTCAAAGATTAAATCAGATGTTTTTGTTTCACTGATTAAATCTTTTTTTCTTCTTTGTTTGTTTAAATGAAGTTTTCAGGTTTTTCTCAGTTTAAAACTTTTAAAGTTTAAATCTTTAAACTTTTAAAACTTTAAAACTTTAAAACTTTAAAACTTTAAAAACTTTAAACTTTAAAAACTTTAAACTTTTAAAACTTTAAAACTTTAAAACTTTAAAAACTTTAAAACTTTAAAACTTTAAACTTTAATAAAAAGCAGATTCATAAAATGTGAAATTTTCAGTTTCACTTTAACAACTTTTTTATTATTTTAATGTTTTTTTTAAACAAAATTTAACTTTAAAAAGTTTAAACTCACCGAGCAGCGCCGCGAGCTGGAGCTGCAACATGCTGCTGGTCCCAGACCTGATCCTGGACCCGGTCCTCAAACTGATCCTGGACCCGGTCCGCAAACTGATCCTGGACCCGGTCCGCAAACTGATCCTGGACCCGGTCCGCAAACACTCCAGAACACAGACCCGGTCTTCAAACACAGACCTGGTCCTCAAACTGATCCTGGACCTCAAACTGATCCTGGACCTGGTCCTCAAACTGATCCTGAACCTGGTCCTCAAACCGATCTTAGACCTGGTCTTCAAACTGATCCTGGACCTGGTCCTCGAGCACCGCAGAGTCCAGACCTCTTCAAACCTCCAGAGTCCTGAGTCGCTTCCGGTCCGTGCAGAGCTG
>NC_139832.1:107500-125000 GCF_963691815.1 Echiichthys vipera
AGAGTGAAGGGGCTCCCAGCAGCACCCTCTGCTCAGTGAGGACACTAACTGCAGAGTGAAGGGGCTCCCAGCAGCCCCCTCTGCTCAGTGAGGACACTAACTGCAGAGTGAAGGGGCTCCCAGCAGCCCCCTCTGCTCAGTGAGGACACTAACTGTAGAGTGAAGGGGCTCCCAGCAGCCCCCTCTGCTCAGTGAGGACACTAACTGTAGAGTGAAGGGGCTCCCAGCAGCCCCCTCTGCTCAGTGAGGACACTAACTGCAGAGTGAAGGGGCATGGGTACTACAGCGTCTGGAGGCGCTGCACCTGGTTTCTGTGGACGCACACATTTAGGATCCAGGTCCAGGACCAAGACCAGAAGCAGGACCAGGACCTGGACCAAGAACAGGACCAGGACCAGGACCAGGACCAAGAACAGGACCAAGAACAGGAGCAGGACCAGGACCAAGAACAGGACCAGGACCAGGACCTGGACCAGGACCTGGACCAGGACCAAGAACAGGACCAAGAACAGGACCAGGACCAGGACCAGGACCAAGAACAGGACCAAGAACAGGACCAGGACCAGGACCAGGACCAGGACCAAGAATAGGACCAAGACCAGGACCAGGACCAGGACCAGGACCTGGACCAGTGGAAAGGGGGACTCTGTAGTTTGAACATGTGGTCGCTGGCAGACTTCAGACCGTCGTCCCAAAGGGTTCAGATCAGGTTCCATCTGTTCTTCATGTTTCTGTGTTTTATGATCTTCTTTGATCTTCTTTGATCTTCTTTGATCTTCTTTGATCTTTTCTGATCTTATTAAATGTTCTTTGATCTTCGTTTCTCTTCTTCCTGTTTCTTTAATAATGAAAAGTGTTTGTTGTGAACTTGCTCCTCCTGCTGCTCACAACCTCAACTGCACCTTTCACCGACATCACACAACAGAACATCATCATTTATAATAACTCACATAAATATATATATATATAAATATAACAGACACACACACACACATATATATAAATATATCTGTTATAAATATATAAATATAACAGATATATATATATATAAAACACACACACACACATAAATATAAATATATATCTGTTATATATAAATATAACAGATATATATATATATAAAACACACACACACACGTGTGTGTGTGTGTGCAGCGACTTCAGTCCAAACTGACTCAAACACACAAATATAAACGTATAAATATTCATCAGTCACATTTTTACAGCTTTTTTATTGAAACGACTGAAATTTAAACGTTTAAAAAATTCAAAAGGAAAAAAAGAAGTTTGTAAAGAAGTGAGAGAAATATAAGAAACATAAAAAGCAAAAATATAAAAGGTTTATAATATATATAAAATATAAAACATGTATCTGTAGTTATATAAAATACATCTAAGATACATAAAGTATATAATATAATATATATAACACCTGTAAAACATGTATCTGTAGTTATATAAAGTATATATAAAATACATCTAAGATACATAAAGTATATAATATAATAATTATAAAACATATAAAACCTGTATCTGTAGTTATATAAAGTATATAATATAATATATATAAAACATGTAAAACATATATATATGTATTATATGTGATATATGTGATATATATGTACAGAACCTAAAGTCCGCCTCAGGACCCCCTCAGGGCCCGCCTCAGGGCCCGGCTCAGGGCCCGCCTCAGGGCCCCCCTCAGAGGCCCGCCTCAGGGCCCGGCTCAGGGCCCGGCTCAGGCGCAGGACCCGTATTCTTCGGCCCGTTTGGAAATCTCCCGTCGCAGCGACTCGACTTCTTCCAACATCTCAGAGACTTGAGCCACTTTCTGTTCTTTGTTCTGGATCAGATCCAGAACCAGCCGCTCCAGTTCTGACGAGACAGGGAGACAAGGTTCTGATGGGTTAGACAGGTTCTGTTGGGTTAGAGAGGTTCTGATGGGTTAGACAGGTTCTGTTGGGTTACACAGGTTCTGATGGGTTAGACAGGTTCTGTTGGGTTAGAGAGGTTCTGTTGGGTTAGACAGGTTCTGTTGGGTTAGAGAGGTTCTGTTGGGTTAGACAGGTTCTGTTGGGTTAGAGAGGTTCTGATGGGTTATACAGGTTCTGATGGGTTACACAGGTTCTGTTTGGTTAGACAGGTTCTGTTGGGTTAGGAAGGTTCTGTTGGGTTACACAGGTTCTGTTGGGTTAGACAGGTTCTGTTGGGTTAGAGAGGTTCTGTTGGGTTAGAGAGGTTCTGTTGGGTTAGACAGGTTCTGATGGGTTAGACAGGTTCTGTTGGGTTACACAGGTTCTGATGGGTTAGAGAGGTTCTGTTAGGTTAGAGAGGTTCTGATGGGTTACACAGGTTCTGATGGGTTAGAGAGGTTCTGTTGGGTTAGACAGGTTCTGTTGGGTTAGACAGGTTCTGATGGGTTAGACAGGTTCTGTTGGGTTAGACAGGTTCTGATGGGTTAGAGAGGTTCTGTTGGGTTAGACAGGTTCTGTTGGGTTAGACAGGTTCTGATGGGTTAGAGAGGTTCTGTTGGGTTAGACAGGTTCTGTTGGGTTATACAGGTTCTGATGGGTTAGACAGGTTCTGGTACCACAGTGAGGGTTGTGGTTCTGGTTGTGGTTCTGGTTGTGGTTGTGGTTGTGGTTCTGGTTGTGGTTGTGGTTCTGGTTGTGGTTGTGGTTGTGGTTGTGGTTGTGGTTGTGGTTGTGGTTGTGGTTGTGGTTGTGGTTGTGGTTCTGGTTGTGGTTGTGGTTCTGGTTGTGGTTGTGGTTCTGGTTGTGGTTGTGGTTGTGGTTGTGGTTCTGGTTCTGGTTGTGGTTCTGGTTGTGGTTGTGGTTCTGGTTGTGGTTGTGGTTGTGGTTGTGGTTCTGGTTGTGGTTCTGGTTCTGGTTGTGGTTCTGGTTCTGGTTCTGGTACCTTGTATCTGCCGGAGCTTGTCGTCCGTGTCGCTCTTCATCGTCTTCAGCTCGTCCTCGATCTTCTTCACTCGTTCTGAAGCTTCGTGTTGAAGCGTCTCGTTCTTCTTCTTCTGCTGCAACTCTGCGAACCGCGACATCACTTCCTGCAGCTCCTGTCACCATGACAACACAGCAAACACACGCTCTGATTGGCTGACAGCAAACACACTGGGTCACTGGTCTGACTGGTTCTGGGTCAGTGGTCTGACTGGTTCTGGGTCAGTGGTCTGACTGGTTCTGGGTCAGGGGTCTGACTGGTTCTGGGTCAGTGGTCTTACTGGTCTGACTGGTTCTGGGTCAGTGGTCTGACTGGTTCTGGGTCAGTGGTCTGACTGGTTCTGGGTCAGGGGTCTGACTGGTTCTGGGTCAGTGGTCTGACTGGTTCTGGGTCAGGGGTCTGACTGGTTCTGGGTCAGTGGTCTGACTGGTTCTGGGTCAGTGGTCTGACTGGTTCTGGGTCAGTGGTCTGACTGGTCTGACTGGTTCTGGGTCAGTGGTCTGACTGGTTCTGGGTCAGTGGTCTGACTGGTTCTGGGTCAGGGGCCTGACTGGTTCTGGGTCAGTGGTCTGACTGGTCAGACTGGTTCTGGGTCACTGGTCTGACTGGTTCTGGGTCAGGGGCCTGACTGGTTCTGGGTCAGTGGTCTGACTGGTTCTGGGTCAGGGGCCTGACTGGTTCTGGGTCAGTGGTCTGACTGGTTCTGGGTCAGGGGCCTGACTGGTTCTGGGTCAGTGGTCTGACTGGTTCTGGGTCAGGGGTCTGACTGGTTCTGGGTCAGTGGTCTGACTGGTTCTGGGTCAGTGGTCTGACTGGTTCTGGGTCAGTGGTCTGACTGGTTCTGGGTCAGTGGTCTTACTGGTTCTGTGTTGGTGGTCAGGTCCAGAGCAGAGTCTGCGGTGTCTCTGGCGTCTGTGGCCGTCCTGCGGTTCTGGTCGGTTCGGTCCTTCAGGGTCCGGATCGCCTCCTGCAGATCTCCGGGTCGCCGGTTCCTCAGGTTGGAGTCGATCTGGTCCAGTTTGTCTCTGATCTGGAACAGAAGAGTCTGTTTTGTGACGGGGGTCCGGTCTGAACCACAGAGGACTCTTAGGTCTTTACCTGCTGGATCCGGTCCTGGGTCGCGTCCCGGTCTCGAGTCGCTGAGTCCAGATCATCGTTGGCCCGGTTCTGAGCTTCTTCTGCTGCGTAAACGTCTCTGCTGATCTCTGCCGCCTCGACCTCCTGCGCCCGCTCCCTTCAACACGGGACCACACACGGTTAGTCTGGTGTTCTGGTTCTGGTTCTGGTTTGGTGTTGTGGTTCTGGTTTGGTGTTGTGGATCTGGTTTGGTGTTCTGGTTCTGGTTCTGGTTTGGTGTTGTGGTTCTGGTTTGGTGTTGTGGTTCTGGTTTGGTGTTCTGGTTTGGTGTTCTGGTTTGGTGTTCTGGTTTGGTGTTGTGGTTCTGGTTTGGTGTTCTGGTTTGGTGTTGTGGTTCTGGTTTGGTGTTGTGGTTCTGGTTTGGTGTTCTGGTTCTGGTTCTGGTTTGGTGTTGTGGTTCTGGTTTGGTGTTGTGGTTCTGGTTTTAGTTTGGTGTTGTGGTTCTGGTTCTGGTTCTGGTTTGGTGTTGTGGTTCTGGTTTGGTGTTGTGGTTCTGGTTCTGGTTCTGGTTTGGTGTTCTCTGAGACACTGACCTGATCCCCTGAGCGTCCTGCAGCAGGTCCCGTGCCGCCCTGGCGTGCTCCTGCAGGTCCTGCCGGTGGTGCCGGTGAGTCGTGGTGCTGGACAGCAGCGTCCTGATGTCACCGAGCATCGAGTGGATCTGATCCGGTGATCTCGGCAGCTGCACGGCCAGAACCGCCCGCACCATTCTCTGGATGTCCTCCGGCGGCACCAGCTCATCTGTGGGGAGGACACACGGTCAGGGGTGTTCGCCGGTTCAAGAACAGACCTGTCAGAACTTTGGTTCACTGGATCACCGCCTGTCCACCGTACGGCCTCAGACAGGGGCACTCTACATGAGGTCACGGTTTGAATCCCTGTAGACCGTACGGCCTCAGACAGGGGCGCTCTACATGAGGTAACGGTTCGATTCCCTGTAGACCGTACGGCCTCAGACAGGGGCGCTCTACATGAGGTAACGGTTCGATTCCCTGTGGACCGTACATACATATATAACCATACAGACGAACACTGACCCAGCAGGAAGTGTCGGACTCGCTGCAGCAGCTCCTTGGTTTTATTCTTGTCCCCCTCCAGAGAGTCCAGGTTCACCAGGCTCTGGTCCTGCAGGGCCCTGGTCTGGTCTCTGGTGTCCTGAGCCGCTCGTTTGGCTTCAACGATCTGACACAGAACGCAGTGATTACATCATTATTATAATAATAATAATTATGGCCCCTGCAGCCCCGGGGACACTGGTGACCCTGTGGCCCCTGGTGGCCCCTGTAGCCCATGTGGCCCCTGTGTAAACCTGCCTTGCCCCTGGACTCCTGCAGTCGGCCTGCCCGGGTCCTGAGCTGGTCCTGGGCCCTCTCTGCCGTCTCTGAAGCGTTCTCTGCGACAGGAACGACTCCGTCACATCCTGGACCTCCACACTTCCTCCGACCCGGGTCCAGAGCACAGAGGGCTCCACCACAGCCGGAACAGTCCCCCAGAGCCGGGCCCCCACAGATCTGCATCAGACCACAACACACAGGTCGATACTCACTCCTGATTGGCTGATGTGAGTCTACAGGTTAATACTCACTCCTGATTGGCTGATGTGAGGTCACAGGTTAATACTCACTCCTGATTGGCTGATGTGAGGTCACAGGTTAATACTCACTCCTGATTGGCTGATGTGAGTCTATAGGTTAATACTCCCTCCTGATTGGCTGATGTGAGTCTACAGGTTAATACTCACTCCTGATTGGCTGATGTGAGGTCACAGGTTAATACTCACTCCTGATTGGCTGATGTGAGTCTATAGGTTAATACTCCCTCCTGATTGGCTGATGTGAGTCTACAGGTTAATACTCACTCCTGATTGGCTGATGTGAGGTCACAGGTCAATACTCACTCCTGATTGGCTGATGTGAGGTCACAGGTGAATACTCACTCCTGATTGGCTGATGTGAGGTCACAGGTTAATACTCACTCCTGATTGGCTGATGTGAGGTCACAGGTGAATACTCACTCCTGATTGGCTGATGTGAGGTCACAGGTAAGTTCTCACCTGTCGGTTGAGGTCGACCACGCTGAGCTCGTCGACCTTCTCCTCCAGCGGCGCCAGGTCTCCTCCGCTGCTGCACGTGCTCAGTCGGAGTCTGACTTCCTGTCTGGTTTCCATGGAGACGTCCACGGCTCTGCTGGCTTCCCTCACTCTGTCCTCGTCCGACAGGAAGCTTTGAAGGAGCTTCTGGATCTCATCGAGCAGCTCTGCGACAGGACCACAGACAATATCATTATTAATAATTATAATAACAATAATGAGCATTAGAAGAAGAGGTCCAGCTCAAAGTGGACTCAGCTCCCCCAGAACCCCCTCACAGAAGAACCCGTACCCTCCTGGTCCCCGTCCTCCTCGTCTGGGTCCTCGATGGCGTTTTCCTTCAGCCGGTTCAGCAGCTTCCTGAACTCCACGCGGATCCTGTCGACTTCAGAGTCCAGGAGACGAGACGGGTCGATCAGGGTCGTGTTTGGGTCGATGGCGTCTTTCAGCTTCCTGTGATAAAGGCACATAAAGAAGGTTGATCTGCCTCGGGGCTGAGGAGGATGGGGATTGGTTGAGAGTTTGCTGCGTGTCCCAGAGCAGCCGGACTCTGCTCCTCTGGTTTGGACTCTGCGAGACTCTTTGGGGCGATCGAGTGTAAAGGTAAGAGCTGCAGAACTTACCCGACCATCGCAAACAGTTTCTCCACCTCCTCCACCTTTGACGGCGAATGTCCCGTCAGGTTGGCGAGGCCGTCCATCCTGGAGAGCATCTCCAGCATCCGTTGCCAGTGGCGACCGTCCTCGGGCCGCAGGTCATTGCCATGGCGAGGGAGAAGGGTCATCATCCTCTGGGCGGCTCGCTGGACATCAGTGATGTTGTCTGCCCAGAGGGCGGTGCAGGGGTGGCACGCCGCGCAGGCCGGGAACGTGGAGTCGTAGCCGGGGGCGCACTCGTCACAGAAGATACCGGTGACGCCGACCCGACAGATGCACTCGCCAGTTTCAGGGTCACATGACGGGCGCTCGGTTCCCTCGGTGTTACAGTCGCAAGCTGAGAGGAGACGTGGAGAGGTGATCCACAAACACCTGAACTCTGTCACACGAGGAGTCGATCTAACACCTGAACTCTGTCACACGAGGAGTCGATCTAACACCTGAACTTCGTCACATGAAGAGTCGATCTAACACCTGAACTCTGTCACATGAGTCGATCTAACACCTGAACTCCGTCACATGAGTCGATCTAACACCTGAACTCCGTCACATGAGTCGATCTAACACCTGAACTTCGTCACATGAGGAGTCGATCTAACACCTGAACTTCGTCACATGAGTCGATCTAACACCTGAACTCTGTCACACGAGGAGTCGATCTAACACCTGAACTTCGTCACATGAGTCGATCTAACACCTGAACTTCGTCACATGAGGAGTCGATCTAACACCTGAACTTCGTCACATGAGGAGTCGATCTAACACCTGAACTTCGTCACACGAGGAGTCGATCTAACACCTGAACTTCGTCACATGAGGAGTCGATCTAACACCTGAACTCTGTCACACGAGGAGTCGATCTAACACCTGAACTCCGTCACATGAGTCGATCTAACACCTGAACTCTGTCACATGAGTCGATCTCACACCTGAACTCTGTCACATGAGTCGATCTAACACCTGAACTCCGTCACATGAGTCGATCTAACACCTGAACTCCGTCACATGAGGAGTCGATCTAACACCTGAACTTCGTCACATGAGGAGTCGATCTCACACCTGAACCTCGTGTTCGTGTGTCACTCACAGATGCACTGCAGGTCTGGATTCCCAAAGTGATTTTCTCCACATTCGTCACAAAGTCTTCCTCCAAACTCAGGACGACACGGACACTGCCCCGTCACCTGAACGCATCACAAACGTTTCATCATCATCATCGTCACCTGAACGCATCACAAACGTTTCATCATCATCATCGTCACCTGAACGCATCACAAACGTTTCATCATCATTCATTCACTTGGACCCTCTCAGGACCCTCACTTGGACCCTCTCAGGACCCTCACTTGGACCCTCTCAGGACCCTCACTTGGATCCTCTCAGGACCCTCACTTGGACCCTCACTTGGACCCTCTCAGGACCCTCACTTGGACCCTCTCAGGACCCTCACTTGGACCCTCTCAGTACCCTCTCAAGACCCTCACTTGGACCCTCACTTGGACCCTCACTTGGACCCTCTCAGGACCCTCTCAGGACCCTCACTTGGACCCTCACTTGGACCCTCCCTTGGACCCTCACTTGGACCCTCTCAGGACCCGGGTCTGGGGTTGGCGGGGGTCTTGCCTTGTTGCAGATGTTGGAGACGGCGTTGGCAGGATCGCAGCTGCAGGGTTGACATCCGGAGGCTCCGTCCAGGTTCCAGTATCCGTCCTCACACACGTCACAGAGGACGCCCGCCGCCCCCCTCCTGCAGGGACACTGTCCCGTCCTGGAGTCACAGACGCAGGGACTCCCCAGAGGACACTGGATCGCCTCGGTCCCCCGACGGTCACAAGAGCATTCTGGGAAAAAGACGATGAGTCTCAGAAACACGTGAAAAACATGTTCGTCCAGCAGCCGACCCCAGAAGGACCCCCCCAGACCGGACCAACTGACCAGGGGGGCCAACTCTGGGGTCGGCAAACTGGACTCGCTGGTGCCTGTGGACTACTGGAAGTTGTGTTTGACCCCCCCTGTTGTATTTGACCCCCCCTACCTCTGCAGTCCTGGTCCAGGGCGTTGCCGTAGTAACCGGGTCTGCAGCGCTCGCAGTGGGGGCCCGTGGTGTTGTGGAGGCAGCGCAGACACGCCCCCGTCTGGCCGTCGCAGGCGTGGGGGTCGTCGGGGCTGATGTTGTTGTTGCAGGGACACGCCTCACAGCCGGCCCCCGGGGACGCCAGGTCGCCATAGAAACCGGCGCCACAGCGATTACAGCGAGGACCTGAAACAGACGCCATTTTAACAAACCCAGACCTGAAGCCGGGACCTGAACCCAGGACCTGCACCCTGACCTGAGCCCAGGACCTGAACCCTGACCTGAACCCTGACCTGAGCCCAGGACCTACACCCTGACCTGAACCCAGGACCTGAACCCAGACCTGAACCCCTTAAACCTGGTCTGGTGTCCGGCGGCGGCTCCTACCCGTGTGCCCCTCCCTGCAGTTGCAGCTCAGACTGAGGGATTGTGGGTCTTGTTGACAGGAAGTGGCGAAGAATCGCCCGCTGCCCTGGAGGTCTGGACACAGGCAGGGCTGACAGGGCGGTCTGGATCCAGGGCTGCCGTAGTAACCGTCCACACACCTGCATCAGAAACATCATCAGAACCAGAACCAGAACCAGAACCAGGACCTGCGGGAACAGTTCTGTTTGTTCTGAACAGATCCAGGATCAGAGGCTGGAGCCTGCTGCCCCTGAGACCTGATCCAGGATCAGAGGCTGGAGCTGCTGCCCCTGAGACCTGATCCAGGATCAGAGGCTGCTGCTGCTGCCCCTGAGACCTGATCCAGGATCAGAGGCTGGAGCTGCTGCCCCTGAGACCTGATCCAGGATCAGAGGATGGAGCTGCTGCCCCTGAGACCTGATCCAGGACCAGAGGCTGGAGCTGCTGCCCCCTGTGTGGTGATGTCAGACCTGTCACAGCGGGGTCCCGTGGCGTGCTCCCTGCAGTTCAGACACTCCCCGGTTGCTTGGTCACACTCTTCAGAGAGTCCGTTACACTCGCAGGGTCGACACAACGGGAAACCCCAGAACGCCGTCTGACAGCGGTCGCAGCGCCGCCCCGTGACCTCTGACCTGCACGCGCACTGACCTCTGACCTGGTCACAGAGCTGCGACGCCGACCCTGCAGGTTCACAGTCGCACGCTGCAGCGGAGAGAAGAACCCGTCACAGACATCAGACCTGTTACCTTTGTCCTGTCATCATGACTCAACAGGACTCAACAGGACTCATCAGGACTCAACAGGACTCAACAGGACTCATCAGGACTCAACAGGACTCATCAGGACTCAACAGGACTCATCAGGACTCAACAGGACTCATCAGGACTCAACAGGACTCAACAGGACTCAACAGGACTCATCAGGACTCAACAGGACTCAACAGGACTCATCAGGACTCATCAGGACTCGTGTGTTGCAGGGACTCGTGTGTTGCAGGGACTCGTGTGTTGCAGGGACTCGTGTGTTGCAGGGACTCGTGTGTTGCAGGGACTTGTGTGTTGCAGGGACTCGTGTTGCAGGGACTCGTGTGTTGCAGGGACTCGTGTTGCAGGGACTCGTGTGTTGCAGGGACTCGTGTTGCAGGGACTCGTGTGTTGCAGGGACTCGTGTTGCAGGGACTCGTGTTGCAGGGACTCGTGTGTTGCAGGGACTCGTGTTGCAGGGACTCGTGTTGCAGGGACTCGTGTGTTGCAGGGACTCGTGTTGCAGGGACTCGTGTGTTGCAAGGACTCGTGTGTTGCAGGGACTCATGTGTTGCAGGGACTCGTGTGCTGCAGGGACTCGATTTGCAGGGACTCGTGTTGCAGGGACTTGTGTTGCAGGGACTTGTGTGTTGCAGGGACTCGTGTGCTGCAGGGACTCGATTTGCAGGGACTCGTGTTGCAGGGACTCGTGTGTTGCAGGGACTCGTGTGTTGCAGGGACTTGTGTGTTGCAGGGACTCGTGTGTTGCAGGGACTCACGTGTTGCAGGGACTCGTGTTGCAGGGACTCGTGTGTTGCAGGGACTCGTGTTGCAGGGACTCGTGTTGCAGGGACTCACGTGTTGCAGGGACTCGTGTTGTAGGGACTCGTGTGTTGCAGGGACTCGTGCTGCAGGGACTCGTGTGTTGCAAGGACTCGTTTGTTGCAGGGACTCATGTGTTGCAGGGACTCGTGTGTTGCAGGGACTCGTGTTGCAGGGACTCGTGTTGCAGGGACTCACGTGTTGCAGGGACTCGTGTTGCAGGGACTCACGTGTTGCAGGGACTCGTGTTGTAGGGACTCGTGCTGCAGGGACTTGTGTTGCAGGGACTCGTGTGTTGCAGGGACTCGTGTTGCAGGGACTCGTGTGTTGCAGGGACTCGTGTGTTGCAGGGACTCGTGTGGTGCAGGGACTCGTGTGTTGCAGGGACTCACGTGTTGCAGGGACTCGTGTTGCAGGGACTCGTGTGTTGCAGGGACTCGTGTGTTGCAGGGACTCGTGTTGCAGGGACTCGTGTTGCAGGGACTCACGTGTTGCAGGGACTCGTGTTGTAGGGACTCGTGTGTTGCAGGGACTCGTGCTGCAGGGACTCGTGTGTTGCAAGGACTCGTTTGTTGCAGGGACTCATGTGTTGCAGGGACTCGTGTGTTGCAGGGACTCGTGTTGCAGGGACTCGTGTTGCAGGGACTCGTGCTGCAGGGACTCGTGTTGCAGGGACTCGTGTTGCAGGGACTCATGTGTTGCAGGGACTCGTGTTGCAGGGACTCGTGTTGCAGGGACTCGTGTTGCAGGGACTCGTGTGTTGCAGGGACTCGTGTGTTGTAGGGACTCGTGTGTTGCAGGGACTCGTGTGTTGCAGGGACTCGTGTTGCAGGGACTCGTGTTGCAGGGACTCGTGTTGCAGGGACTCGTGTGTTGCAGGGACTCGTGTTGCAGGGACTCGTGTTGCAGGGACTCGTGTTGCAGGGACTCGTGTGTTGCAGGGACTCGTGTTGCAGGGACTCGTGTGTTGCAGGGACTCGTGTTGCAGGGACTCGTGTGTTGCAGGGACTCGTGTTGCAGGGACTCGTGTTGCAGGGACTCACGTTCGCAGCCGTCGGGTCCGAAGCCAAACGTCAGCGGCGCGCAGGAATCACAGCAGCGACCAATCACGTTGGGTTTACAGTCACAGAGCCCGCCCACTTTACTGCAGCTGGGTCCCAGGGAGCCGGCGGAGTTACACCTGCAGACTGATGACATCACAGCACAGGTGAGAGCAGGCC
Source organism: Echiichthys vipera (assembly GCF_963691815.1). Taxonomy (NCBI): domain Eukaryota; kingdom Metazoa; phylum Chordata; class Actinopteri; order Perciformes; family Trachinidae; genus Echiichthys; species Echiichthys vipera. Next base: position 119,602 of record NC_139832.1, read on the forward strand.
CCCGTGTGACGCCGCTGAGGGTCCTACAGGCAGAGTGTGTGTGTGTGTGTGTGTAGACTTACGCAGAGCTCCGTTGTGGATTCGAGCCGACGCACTCTTGATGAGCCCCTCACAGGCGGCCGGCGGCGGCTCCTGGGGGTCGAGCTCAGCAGCCAATCCGATGCAGCGGAAGCGGCGGAAAGAGCGGAGGTCGTTCTGGGAGCAGGAGTCGGGGACGGACTCGATGCCGGGAATCAAACCGATCTGAAAACACACACAAAGGATTTAATTTAAACGTCTCAGTTTCACACTGAGACGACAGACGCCAGCACAGACGCCAGCACAGACGCCGGCACAGACGCCGGCACAGACGCCGGCACAGACGCCGTCCCCCGGCTGCTCCGGCTGCTAAGCTACGATTGGACGGTGTGTGCGTGCGTCACTGCCACAGACCGAGTCGATGAGGACGTGGGCGCCGGAGGGACCCTCGGACCCGGGCTGTTTGGTGAAGACGATGTCCACGAAGTAGCGTCCGCCGGCGTTCAGACACACGGGAGCGTCCAGGACGGCGCCTCTGGAGACAAACAACAAGCGTCAGACGGCGTCCGTGTCCGTGTCCTGTTCCTGTTCAGACCCAAACGCTCACCTGGAGTTTCCAGGAAGCACCAGAGTTCTACTTCCTGTCGGGTCGCTGCTGCAGCCGCCGTCGCCCGGCGACATCGTGACGATGCTGAGTGAAGCCAGCCAATCAGAGGGAGTCTGAGGACGACATCACAGGGTTTTGTACCTTATGATGGAGCCAGATCCAGACTCAGATCCAGATCCAGGTCCAGACCCAGATCCAGACCCAGATCCAGATCCAGTCCCAGACCCAGACCCAGACCCAGACCCAGACCCAGACCCAGACCCAGACCCAGACCCAGACCCAGAACCCTGACAGACTCTTTACCTCGGGCTCGTAGCGAATCACCAGTTGGTAATCCATCGATGACGGGAGGTTGTCGACGGTGAACCTAAGCCCCGCCCCCTCCAACACTCTGACAAATCCCAGGCCGGTCCAGGTGACGGGGTAACCCTCGGTGCTCTGACGGGGGATGATCTGCAGGGCGTGACCCGGGTCCAGAGGCAGGCTGTCCTGCTGCGGGACGGGAACAACCCTCAGTGATTGGACGAGGTCTCACTGTCGCTCGATTGGTCCAAACAAACGTGACACAGGAAGTAAATGTCCCACCTGACGCCGTCTCCTCCGACGGGCGAGACCACGAGTCCTCCGGACCAGAACCACCCGACCGTTACTGAGCCTGAAGTCAAAACCGCGTTCTCTGTAGAACTTTTCACACTGAGGAGAAACCACCTGAGAACAACAACAACAACAACAACAACAACAACAACATCAACACCAACATCAACAACAACAACAATAACAACAACACCAACATCAACAACATCAACATCAACAACAGCAACAATAACAACAACAACAACATCAACATCAACAACATCAACAACATCAACAACAGCAACAACAACATCAACAACAACAATAATCATAATAACATCAACATCAACAACAACAACAACATCAACAACAATAATCATAATAACATCAACATCAACAACAATAAAATCAACATCAACAACATCAACAACAACAACATCAACATCAACAACATCAACAACAGCAACAACAACAACAACATCATCAACATCAACAACAATAAAATCAACAACAACAACAATAATGTTATTAATAGTTATAGTTAGAACCGTAGCTCCTCACCAAAGAGGAAGAGTTGGTTGAAGGAGGAGCAGGAGACGGGACGTGTCCTCGCTGCAGCGGGGCGGCGAGCTCCGCCTCGTACAGGAAGTAGTCGAGTGGAGGCAGGAAGTGCCCGGGAGCAGGTTCAGAGCAGCGCCGCCCCACCATGTTGGGTAAACAACGACACTGACCGTCCTCCGGAGAACACCTGAAGATCAGATCACAGGTTATTAACTTTAAATCACCTGAGACAGGAAGTGACATGGTGAAGGACAGGAAGTGACACGGTGAAGGACAGGAAGTGACACGGTGAAGGACAGGAAGTGACACAGTGAAGGAGAGGAAGTGACACAGTGAAGGAGAGGAAGTGACACGGTGAAGGGGAGGAAGTGACACAGTGAAGGGGAGGAAGTGACACGGTGAAGGACAGGAAGTGACACGGTGAGGGAGAGGAAGTGACACGGTGAAGGACAGGAAGTGACACGGTGAAGGACAGGAAGTGACACAGTGAAGGAGAGGAAGTGACACAGTGAAGGGGAGGAAGTGACACAGTGAAGGGGAGGAAGTGACACGGTGAAGGGGAGGAAGTGACACGGTGAAGGGGAGGAAGTGACACAGTGAAGGGGAGGAAGTGACACGGTGAAGGGGAGGAAGTGACACGGTGAAGGACAGGAAGTGACACAGTGAAGGAGAGGAAGTGACACGGTGAAGGGGAGGAAGTGACACAGTGAAGGGGAGGAAGTGACACGGTGAAGGACAGGAAGTGACACGGTGAGGGAGAGGAAGTGACACAGTGAAGGACAGGAAGTGACACAGTGAAGGAGAGGAAGTGACACAGTGAAGGGGAGGAAGTGACACGGTGAAGGACAGGAAGTGACACAGTGAAGGGGAGGAAGTGACACGGTGAAGGACAGGAAGTGACACGGTGAGGGAGAGGAAGTGACACGGTGAAGGGGAGGAAGTGACACGGTGAAGGAGAGGAAGTGACACGGTGAGGGACAGGAAGTGACACGGTGAAGGGGAGGAAGTGACACAGTGAAGGAGAGGAAGTGACACGGTGAAGGACAGGAAGTGACACAGTGAAGGAGAGGAAGTGACACGGTGAAGGAGAGGAAGTGACACGGTGAAGGAGAGGAAGTGACACGGTGAAGGAGAGGAAGTGACACGGTGAAGGACAGGAAGTGACACAGTGAAGGAGAGGAAGTGACACGGTGAAGGAGAGGAAGTGACACGGTGAAGGAGAGGAAGTGACACAGTGAAGGAGAGGAAGTGACACGGTGAAGGAGAGGAAGTGACACAGTGAAGGAGAGGAAGTGACACGGTGAAGGACAGGAAGTGACACAGTGAAGGAGAGGAAGTGACACGGTGAAGGAGAGGAAACGTACGTGCGGCCCTGAGCTCCTCCGATGTCACAGTCGCACGGGGAACATCTGAACACCGAGTTCCCCAAACCCCAGAAACCGTCCTGCAGCAGAGCACAGGGACATGAAGAGTGTGTGTGTGTGTGTGTGTGTGTGTGTGTGTGTGTGTGTGTGTGTGTGTGTGTGTGTGTGTGTGTGTGTGTGTGTGTGTGTGTGTGTGTGCCTGTGTGTGTGTGTGTGTGTGTCAGCACAGCGGCGAACAACCACCTAACATTTAAACATACACTCGTTCTACCCAAGCACCGTCTGTTAGTTAGCATGTTAGCCAGTTAGGATGTTAGCCAGTTAGCATGTTAGCCTGGTAGTCTGTTAGCATGTTAGCCAGTTAGCATGTTAGCCTTCTAGCCAGTTAGCATGTTAGCCAGTTAGCCTGTTAGTCTGTTAGCATGTTAGCCTTCTAGCCTGTAAGCCTGTTAGCCTTCTAGCTTTTTAGCCTGTTAGCCTGTTAGTCTGTTAGCCTGTTAGCCTTCTAGCTTGTTAGCCTGTTAGCATGTTAGCCTTCTAGCTTGTTAGCCTGTTAGCTTGTTAGCATGGCCTTCCCTCCTCAGGAACAGAACCTACCACACAGCGGTCACACAGCGGTCCGATGGCCAAATGGTCACATTGGCAGCTTCCTGTCAGCTGATCACACGACCCGACACTTCCTGACACGTGACACCGGCACTCTGCAACACACGCGTGTGCGTCACAGCTGCTCTGACGTCACGCGGAGCTTCTTCATAGTAACAGTAAATATAAGCGTTTCTCACCCTGGCAGCCGCCGGCGTCGTCCGCCCGCAGGTTAAAGAACCCGTGTTTGCAGCGATCGCAGCGTCGACCCTCAACGTTTCGTTTACAGACGCATCGACCGCTTTCAGCGTCGCACAAGCCGCCGCCCTCAGAACCCGCCGGGTCGCAGTCGCACGCTGAAACACGTGATGGGAGAACACGTTACTGCAGAACCACAGACAGAACCACCACCTCAGGGACCAGAACCACAGACAGAACCACCACCTCAGGGACCAGAACCACAGACAGAACCACCATCTCAGGGACCAGAACCACAGACAGAACCACCACCTCAGGGACCAGAACCACAGACAGAACCACAGACAGAACCACCACCTCAGGGACCAGAACCAAAGACAGAACCACCACCTCAGGGACCAGAACCACAGACGGAACCACCACCTCAGGGACCAGAACCACAGCAGAACCACCACCGCAGGGACCAGAACCACAGACAGAACCACAGACAGAACCACCACCTCAGGGACCAGAACCACAGCAGAACCACCACCTCAGGGACCAGAACCACAGACAGAACCACAGCAGAACCACCACCTCAGGGACCAGAACCACAGTGAGACAGAACCGCTGCAGAGTCGTACGGATGCAGGCGTGCGGGTCGTCCGGCGCTCTCTGAGGATCCTGATACAGGAAAGGTCGACACCGTTCACACTGAGGCCCCGTCCTGTCATGGCGGCAGTCGTCACACACGCCGCCGCTCGCGCCTCCCGTCGCTTCAAAGCGAGCGGCGTCAAAGTGACAGGAGTCGGAGTGACCGTGACAGTTGCACCCTGAAGGAGACGTGAGACACGAACGCGCCGTTACTTTGTTAAATACAAAGAACACGAGGAAGAGGAAGAGGAAGAAGCGCCGCTCTTACTCCTGCAGGTGCCGGCTGCATCGCCTCCTCCCGGCCTCCAGGGGGCGTCGTGGTGGAACGCCGCACAGCGCTCACAGTTCACTCCGGCCGTGTGGTGACGACACACACACCGACCGTGCACCTGCAGGACACAACACCAGCCTGAGCTCCTCTGATCAGAGCACAGAGACTCACAGCTGCACCTGGTCTCTAGTCTTTGTAAGTGTCAGAACTCTTTAATCAGTGAATCAGTGAAGAATAGAAAGAGCTGAGAGAGGAGAAGTACCATGGCGGCGTGCGTGACGGCGTCCCCCCGCCCTGCGTCCACGGGCGTGCAGTGGCGGGCGTGTCCGTGGCAGAAGCAGCTCCCTCGCACCACCATGTCGTACAGAGCGTAGTAATACTTGTCCTGAGGGTTCCTGCGTCTGCGGCCGAGCAGCGTGTCGCCCAGCGTGAAGAGGCGCGTCAGGTTCACGCGCAGGTTCGTCACAGTGATGAGGTCTGAGGAGGAAGGTTCAGATCAGGGATGAGGTCTGAGGAGGAAGGTTCAGATCAGTGATGAGGTCTGAGGAGGAAGGTTCAGATCAGGGATGAGGTCTGAGGAGGAAGGTTG
>NC_139832.1:130000-132500 GCF_963691815.1 Echiichthys vipera
ACCACTTCCTGTCCCCTGTGCCCCTGTTCATACCAACCTGTGTGACCACTTCCTGTCCCCTGTGCCCCTGTTCATACCAACCTGTGGGACCACTTCCTGTCCCCTGTGCCCCAAAGCCCGCCACCATGTGTCCAAAGAGAAGAGTTCACTAAAGAGCAGATAATGAAACGCCCCCCGAGACCCTGAAAAGCTCCTGTCATGGATCCCAGGCGACCTCTGACCTCCAGGTATCCGATGATGCAGTAATTCTCTGGTCCGTCCAGACCGCAGGTGGAGGAGGCTGACAGCTGAGCTGCTCGACCCACCATCAGGTCACCGAGCTGGGGGTTACACGGTTCACCGGGACAGTCCTGGAGGTCCTGGGGGTCCTGGAGGTCCTGGAGGTCCTGGGGGTCCTGGAGGTCCTGGGGGTCCTGGGGGTCCTGGAGGTCCTGGAACCGAGCTGCTGGAAGACAAACTGCAAAACAGAGACGTGTCTGTGGGAATTTAAATCCTAGTAAATATATTTATGGATATATGACCCAGATAAGCTGATCCTGGATCAGGTCTCAGGGGCAGCAGCTCCAGCCTCTGGTCCTGGATCAGGTCTCAGGGGCAGCAGCTCCAGCCTCTGATCCTGGATCAGGTCTCAGGGGCAGCAGCTCCAGCCTCTGATCCTGGATCAGGTCTCAGGGGCAGCAGCTCCAGCCTCTGATCCTGGATCAGGATCTAATCTCTCCACCTGGTCCTTGGTCTTCCCACTGTCCCAGACTTCCACCAGTGTGTCAGAGACGTGTGGACCAGGAGCAGGACCAGGACCAGGACCAGGACCAGGACCAGGACCAGGACGGCCCCTCCAGACCCAGAGCTTTCAGCATGTGTGGATGCAGCTCATGGATCCTGGGGCTTTGCCTCTGTGGACTTGTTTCCTTCCTCAGTGACTTCTGTCAGAGATGTTGACGATGCAGCTTCAGCAGTGGAAGCTTTGAACATCGCCCACTCCGGTTCGATGCCCCCAACCTCCACCCTTCCTCTCTTCCTCCCCCCCTTCCTCTCTTCCTTCCTTCCTCCCTGTGTGATGATGAACTCACCTATGAAGAAGATGAAGATCATGTTGTGCTGGTGATGGACTCTGGTCTCTGGTGGACTCTGGTCTGTCTGGTGGACTCTGGTCTTTCTGGTGGACTCTGGTCTCTGGTGGACTCTGGTCTCTCTGGTGGACTCTGGTCTCCCTGGTGGACTCTGGTCTCTCTGGTGGACTCTGGTCTCTCTGGTGGACTCTGGTCTGTCTGGTGGACTCTGGTCTCTGGTGGACTCTGGTCTGTCTGGTGGACTCTGGTCTGTCTGGTGGACTCTGGTCTCTGGTGGACTCTGGTCTCTGGTGGACTCTGGTCTGTCTGGTGGACTCTGGTCTTTCTGGTGGACTCTGGTCTGTCTGGTGGACTCTGGTCTCTGGTGGACTCTGGTCTCTGGTGGACTCTGGTCTCTGGTGGACTCTGGTCTCTCTGGTGGACTCTGGTCTCTGGTGGACTCTGGTCTCTGGTGGACTCTGGTCTCTCTGGTGGACTCTGGTCTCTGGTGGACTCTGGTCTCTGGAGCAAACATATGAAAAGTGAAAATATGAATATTGAAGTTTTATCTCCTCCAATAAAGAAAACAAACCGAGAGTCCTGGTCCTGGTCCTGATCCCTGATCCCTGACCCCTGATCCCTGACCTCTGACCCCTGACCTCTGATCCCTGATCCCTGACCTCTGACCCCTGACCTCTGATCCCTGACCCCTGATCCCTGATCCCTGACCTCTGACCCCTGACCTCTGATCCCTGACCTCTGATCCCTGACCTCTGACCCCTGACCTCTGATCCCTGACCTCTGATCCCTGACCTCTGACCCCTGACCTCTGATCCCTGACCTCTGACCCCTGACCTCTGATCCCTGACCCCTGACCTCTGACCCCTGACCTCTGATCCCTGACCTCTGACCCCTGACCTCTGATCCCTGATCCCTGACCTCTGATCCCTGACCTCTGACCCCTGACCTCTGATCCCTGACCTCTGATCCCTGACCTCTGACCTTTGATCCCTGACCCCTGACCTCTGATCCCTGACCTCTGACCTTTGATCCCTGACCCCTGATCCCTGATCCCTAACCTCTGACCCCTGATCCCTGACCTCTGACCCCTGACCTCTGATCCCTGACCTCTGACCCCTGACCTCTGATCCCTGACCCCTGACCTCTGATCCCTGACCTCTGACCCCTGACCTCTGATCCCTGACCCCTGACCTCTGATCCCTGACCTCTGATCCCTGACCTCTGACCTCTGACCTCTGACCCCTGACCTCTGACCTCTGACCCCTGACCTCTGATCCTGAGCAGCTGTGAAAGTTTCATGTTGCTGAAAAAATTCAAACTGTCGTCTCAGAAACTCAGGAGTCCCCCCCCCCCCCCCCCCGCCTCAGGTCCAGGTGCAAACGTGCACGACTTCCTCAGGTTCAGGTTCAGGTTCAGGGTCAGGTTCAGGG
>NC_139832.1:137500-140000 GCF_963691815.1 Echiichthys vipera
TCCGGGAACTGCTCACCGGCCAGGGTTACCGGAGAGACGCCTGTTAGCTGGTTAGCCTGTTAGCCTCAGTCTGGACGGGGACGTTACTCACTAATGAATATTTAATATTACAATAATATCATAATAATATTATGTTGTTATTGGTTACTAATATAAACCACTCCGGTCTGCGCAACACTCCCGTTAGAACCTCCGGGAACGGCTCACCGGGCTAGCTGTTAGCATGTTAGCATGTTAGCGTGTTAGCTGTTAGCACGGAGACAACAGCATAGTCATCTACTTTTATTTATTATTTTTATTTAAATGTTTGTGTCTTTATTTCAAATGACTGAGTTAATAAAACTTGTATTATTATAATTCATCACTTTCTTGAACTGTTAAAATCTTTAGTTTTTATTTTCGGACAAAAACAAAACGTTATGATTTTGTTTTGATCATATTAGCGTGTTAGCATCCCGGCTAGCGACCAAGCTAACATCTGATTAACAACATTATAATACAGTTAAATATCTGTAACATTGTTTTAACCATTCAATATTAATAACATCACACTTTTTTATACCATAATATTAAAATAAATATCTGCAACATAATAATAACACTTTAACATGTATAACATTATAACCGTGACCGTGTAACACCGGATGTGACCGTGTAAACACCGGATGTGACAGTGTAAACACCGGATGTGACCGTGTAAACACCTGACGTGACCGTGTAAACACCTGACGTGACCGTGTAAACACCTGACGTGACCGTGTAAACACCTGAAGTGACCGTGTAACACCTGACGTGACCGTGTAAACACCTGACGTGACCGTGTAAACACCGGACGTGACCGTGTAAACACCTGACGTGACCGTGTAAACACCTGAAGTGACCGTGTAACACCTGACGTGACCGTGTAAACACCTGACGTGACCGTGTAAACACCGGACGTGACCGTGTAAACACCGGACGTGACCGTGTAAACACCTGATGTGACCGTGTAAACGCCTGACGTGACCGTGTAAACACCTGACGTGACCGTGTAAACACCTGACGTGACCGTGTAACACCTGACGTGACCGTGTAACACCTGACGTGACCGTGTAAACACCGGACGTGACCGTGTAAACGCCTGACGTGACCGTGTAAACACCTGACGTGACCGTGTAAACACCTGATGTGACCGTGTAAACACCGGACGTGACCGTGTAAACACCGGACGTGACCGTGTAAACGCCTGATGTGACCGTGTAAACGCCTGACGTGACCGTGTAAACACCTGACGTGACCGTGTAAACACCGGACGTGACCGTGTAAACACCGGACGTGACCGTGTAAACGCCTGACGTGACCGTGTAAACGCCTGACGTGACCGTGTAAACGCCTGACGTGACCGTGTAAACGCCTGATGTGACCGTGTAAACGCCTGACGTGACCGTGTAAACACCGGACGTGACCGTGTAAACACCTGACGTGACCGTGTAAACGCCTGACGTGACCGTGTAAACCCCGGGTGTGAGCGTGTAACACCTGACGCCGTCTCCCCGCAGACATCAAGGAGCACGTGAAGCAGATCGAGAAGGCCGTGTCGGGGAAGGAGCCTCGCTTCGTGCTGCGCGCGCTCAGAGCGCTGCCGTCCACCAGCCGCCGGCTCAACGCCAACGTGCTCCACAAGGCCGTCACCGGCTTCTTCACCAACAACACCGCCACCAGGGACTTCCTGCTGGGCTTCCTGGAGGAGGTGGGGTCATGGGTCACGGGGTCACAGGGTCAGGGGTCAGGGGGTCACGGGGTCAGGGGTCACGACCCACAACCTGTTTTACAGAATACACTTTAAACTGTGTGTGTGTGTGTGTGTGTGTGTGTGTGTGTGTGTGTGTGTGTGTGTGTGTGTGTGTGTGGCTGTGTGTGTGTGTGTGTGTCAGCCCATGGAGATGGCAGAGGGAGACGTCCAGTTCCGCCCCAGATCCGGTAAATCAGCGTCGGCTCCTCTGCTGCCGGAGGTGGAAGCGTTTCTGCAGCTGCTGCTGGTGATTCACCTGAGCAACACCAAGAGCTACACACAGGTGAGGGGGGGGGGTCACCTGAGCAACACCAAGAGCTACACACAGGTGAGGGGGGGGGGGGGGCACCTGAGCAACACCAAGAGCTACACACAGGTGAGGGGGGGGGGGCACCTGAGCAACACCAAGAGCTACACACAGGTGAGGGGGGGGGGGGCACCTGAGCAACACCAAGAGCTACACACAGGTGAGGGGGGGGGCACCTGAGCAACACCAAGAGCTACACACAGGTGAGGGGGGGGGGGGGGCACCTGAGCAACACCAAGAGCTACACACAGGTGAGGGGGGGGGGGCACCTGAGCAACACCAAGAGCTACACACAGGTGAGGGGGGGGGGGGCACCTGAGCAACACCAAGAGCTACACACAGGTGAGGGGGGGGGGCACCTGAGCAACACCAAGAGCTACACACAGGTGAGGGGGGGGGCACCTGAGCAACACCAAGAGCTA
>NC_139832.1:145000-152500 GCF_963691815.1 Echiichthys vipera
TTATGAAACATTATTCACCTTAAACACACGTTAATAATGTTTAAGAACCATGAACAGAGGTCAGGATCTGCAGTCACACACACACACACACACACACACACACACACACACACACACACAACACACACACACACACACACACGTGTGTTAACTTGTGACACTGTTCCTTTAGGCCATGAGGTTTCCACCTAAAGCTTACAACAAGGACCTGGAGTCAGCAGAGGTAACACACACACACACACACACACACGCACACACACACACACACACACACACACACACACACACACACACACACACGTGAAAAAAACTCATTCTTCACCTGCAGGTGAGAAAGAATATGGATATAATATAATTGTGTGTGTGTCTGTGCGTGTGTGTGTGTTTGTGTACGTACCTGTGTGTGTGTGTGTACCTGTCTCTCTGGTGTGTCTGTGTGTGTGTGTGTCTCTGGTGTGTGTGTACCTGTGTGTGTACCTGTGCGCGTGTGTGTGTGTGTGTCTCTGGTGTGTGTGTGTGTGTACCTGTGCGGTGCGTTCAGGAGCGTCGGGAACGTGAGCAGCAGGATCTGGAGTTCGCCAAAGAAATGGCCGAAGATGACGACGACAGCTTCCCATGATCCTCTGGGCTGACTTCCTGTGCAGACAGGAAGTGGTTCTGTGTGTGCACTGATGTTGGATCAGTTATTACCCACAATGCCCCTGTCCTGCCCTCTTCTTCTTCTGTGCTGTAACTGTTTGTTTCTCTCACGCTGACGAATAAAATACACTTTGGCTTTGTTTACATGTTCTTTCTGTGTGTTCTGGGTAACGTAGTCCATCTGATCCTGGAGTGTTCTGGGTAACGTAGTCCATCTGACCCTGGAGTGTTCTGGGTAACGTAGTCCATCTGACCCTGGAGTGTTCTGGGTAACGTAGTCCGTCTGACCCTGGAGTGTTCTGGGTAACGTAGTCCGTCTGATCCTGGAGTGTTCTGGGTAACGTAGTCCGTCTGATCCTGGAGTGTTCTGGGTAACGTAGTCCGTCTGATCCTGGAGTGTTCTGGGTAACGTAGTCCATCTGACCCTGGAGTGTTCTGGGTAACGTAGTCCGTCTGATCCTGGAGTGTTCTGGGTAACGTAGTCCATCTGATCCTGGAGTGTTCTGGGTAACGTAGTCCATCTGATCCTGGAGTGTTCTGGGTAACGTAGTCCATCTGATCCTGGAGTGTTCTGGGTAATGTAGTCCGTCTGATCCTGGAGTGTTCTGGGTAACGTAGTCCATCTGATCCTGGAGTATTCTGGGTAACGTAGTCCATCTGATCCTGGAGTGTTCTGGGTAACGTAGTCCATCTGATCCTGGAGTGTTCTGGGTAACGTAGTCCATCTGACCCTGGAGTATTCTGGGTAACGTAGTCCATCTGACCCTGGAGTATTCTGGGTAACGTAGTCCATCTGATCCTGGAGTGTTCTGGGTAACGTAGTCCATCTGACCCTGGAGTGTTCTGGGTAACGTAGTCCATCTGATCCTGGAGTGTTCTGGGTAATGTAGTCCGTCTGATCCTGGAGTGTTCTGGGTAACGTCCATCTGATCCTGGAGTGTTCTGGGTAACGTAGTCCGTCTGATCCTGGAGTGTTCTGGGTAACGTCCATCTGATCCTGGAGTGTTCTGGGTAACGTAGTCCATCTGATCCTGGAGTATTCTGGGTAATGTAGTCCATCTGACCCTGGAGTATTCTGGGTAACGTAGTCCATCTGATCCTGGAGTGTTCTGGGTAACGTAGTCCATCTGACCCTGGAGTGTTCTGGGTAACGTAGTCCATCTGACCCTGGAGTGTTCTGGGTAATGTAGTCCATCTGATCCTGGAGTGTTCTGGGTAATGTAGTCCATCTGACCCTGGAGTATTCTGGGTAACGTAGTCCATCTGATCCTGGAGTGTTCTGGGTAACGTAGTCCATCTGACCCTGGAGTGTTCTGGGTAACGTAGTCCATCTGACCCTGGAGTGTTCTGGGTAATGTAGTCCATCTGATCCTGGAGTGTTCTGGGTAATGTAGTCCATCTGACCCTGGAGTATTCTGGGTAACGTAGTCCGTCTGATCCTAGAGTGTTCTGGGTAACGTAGTCCATCTGACCCTGGAGTGTTCTGGGTAACGTAGTCCATCTGATCCTGGAGTGTTCTGGGTAATGTAGTCCATCTGATCCTGGAGTGTTCTGGGTAACGTAGTCCATCTGATCCTGGAGTGTTCTGGGTAACGTAGTCCATCTGATCCTGGAGTGTTCTGGGTAACGTAGTCCATCTGACCCTGGAGTGTTCTGGGTAACGTAGTCCATCTGACCCTGGAGTATTCTGGGTAACGTAGTCCATCTGACCCTGGTGTATTCTGGGTAACGTAGTCCATCTGATCCTGGAGTGTTCTGGGTAACGTAGTCCATCTGACCCTGGAGTGTTCTGGGTAATGTAGTCCATCTGATCCTGGAGTGTTCTGGGTAACGTAGTCCATCTGACCCTGGAGTATTCTGGGTAACGTAGTCCATCTGACCCTGGAGTGTTCTGGGTAACGTAGTCCATCTGATCCTGGAGTGTTCTGGGTAACGTAGTCCATCTGATCCTGGAGTATTCTGGGTAACGTAGTCCATCTGATCCTGGAGTGTTCTGGGTAATGTAGTCCATCTGACCCTGGAGTGTTCTGGGTAACGTAGTCCATCTGATCCTGGAGTGTTCTGGGTAACGTAGTCCATCTGATCCTGGAGTATTCTGGGTAACGTAGTCCATCTGACCCTGGAGTGTTCTGGGTAACGTAGTCCATCTGACCCTGGAGTGTTCTGGGTAACGTAGTCCATCTGATCCTGGAGTGTTCTGGGTAACGTCCATCTGATCCTGGAGTGTTCTGGGTAACGTAGTCCATCTGATCCTGGAGTATTCTGGGTAATGTAGTCCATCTGACCCTGGAGTGTTCTGGGTAACGTAGTCCATCTGATCCTGGAGTGTTCTGGGTAATGTAGTCCATCTGATCCTGGAGTGTTCTGGGTAACGTAGTCCATCTGACCCTGGAGTGTTCTGGGTAACGTAGTCCATCTGACCCTGGAGTGTTCTGGGTAATGTAGTCCATCTGATCCTGGAGTGTTCTGGGTAACGTAGTCCATCTGACCCTGGAGTATTCTGGGTAACGTAGTCCATCTGACCCTGGTGTATTCTGGGTAACGTAGTCCATCTGACCCTGGAGTGTTCTGGGTAACGTAGTCACTCTGATCCTGGAGTATTCTGGGTAACGTAGTCCATCTGATCCTGGAGTGTTCTGGGTAACGTAGTCCATCTGACCCTGGAGTGTTCTGGGTAACGTAGTCCATCTGACCCTGGAGTGTTCTGGGTAACGTAGTCCATCTGATCCTGGAGTATTCTGGGTAACGTAGTCCATCTGACCCTGGAGTATTCTGGGTAACGTAGTCCATCTGATCCTGGAGTATTCTGGGTAACGTAGTCCATCTGACCCTGGAGTATTCTGGGTAACGTAGTCCATCTGATCCTGGAGTGTTCTGGGTAACGTAGTCCATCTGATCCTGGAGTGTTCTGGGTAACGTAGTCCATCTGATCCTGGAGTGTTCTGGGTAACGTAGTCCATCTGATCCTGGAGTGTTCTGGGTAACGTAGTCCATCTGATCCTGGAGTGTTCTGGGTAACGTAGTCCATCTGATCCTGGAGTGTTCTGGGTAACGTAGTCCATCTGATCCTGGAGTGTTCTGGGTAACGTAGTCCATCTGATCCTGGAGTATTCTGGGTAACGTAGTCCATCTGACCCTGGAGACTGCTGTGTGTGTGTGTGTGTGTGTGTGTGTGTGTGTGTGTGTGTGTGTGTGTGTGTGTGTGTGTGTGTGTGTGTGTGTGTGTGTGTGTGTGTGTGTGTGTGTGTGTGTGTGTCAACGTATTTATTAAAACATTGTTTTAAACTTCACCGTCTTTACTGAAAATAAACTCTTATTAAAGTTGATTTAACATGTAAAGTGTTAAATAAACTTATTAAAGTTGATTAAACATGTAAAGTGTTAAATAAACTTATTAAAGTTGATTTAACATGTAAAGTGTTAAATAAACGTATTAAAGTTGATTTAACATGTAAAGTGTTAAATTAACTTTAAACACTGAAAGTTTAAATTTTCTTGTAATAATTTAAAACAAACAGGTTTTTATTAAATTATGACTTTTTATAAAGTTAAAGTTCATAAATCAGACGACGTTTCACTTTATGAACGTTAACTTTAAATAATTTAAATAATTAACCATTTAATAATAATAATAAATAATATAAATAATAATAATAACAATAATAATATGAATAACTGACGCCTGAGGAAGATTTCATCGTTTTATTGAGAACTTTAGTGCAAAATATGAACTAAATATTTCATATGAACCTCTGAACATGTAGTTATAGACTCCCGGCTCCAGAGGGGCAGAGACGGCGCCCGGCGGCGGCGCCGACGCAGTAACGAGGACAGGAAGTAGAAATAAAAACGTCATTTATTGCGTGGACTGTACAAAGGAGCGCGTGGAGACGCGTGGAGACGCACGGAGCGCGCTCAGAGTTCATGGAATGGGTCGCTCAGTAATACTGGTGTGTACCGGAAGTCTGTACCGCCGCCGCCACCACACGGCGCCGTGCACACGGCGAGTACCGAGTCCACGGTGAGTACCGAGTCCATGGTGACAGGAAGTCCCGACAGTCACTGCGTCTCCGTAGGAATATAAAGAAGAAGAGTCAACAGGAAGTGGCGTGTCACGCCGTGCTCTTGGTCGGCAGCTCCGTGCTGTTGTGTCGCGTCTTGCGTGACGTGCCATCGTCCCGCGGCCGCGCCTTCTGCAGGTTGGACATGGCGGCGGTGCGCTCGATGTCGATGAGCGCGTAGAGCTCGGTGCGGCGTGTGGGCGTGGTGGGCGGCAGCGGGGAGGTGGGCGTGCGCGGCGTGTGGGGGTTGCTGCCGTCGGAGGCGCCCTTGTTCCCCGCGGTGCCCGTGTCCATCTCCACCTCGATGTAGTTGAGGGTCTTGGGCGGCTCGGCGTGGCCCGGGGGCGCCGGCCGGCGGAAGTCGAAGTTGAAGATGGTAGGTCCTTCAGTGCGGCGTCGGGCCGTGTCGGGCCGGTGCGCGCTGAGCGGCGCCGTGACGTTCTCGGTGTTGACGTAGTTGTGCGAGGACTCGAGGGCGGCGGACAGAGGGTGAGAGTACGAGTGGTGCAGCGCAGCGTGCTGCGTGGCGTGCTGCGGGTGGTGGTTGTACCCGTTGAGCGATGGCGTCTTCAGGCCGCTCTCCTCCTCCTCGCCGCTCGGCTTCCTCGCCTCCCACACCGGCGGCAGCGCCGGCAGGTTCTCGTAGTCCAGCAGGGCGGTGCGCCGCTGGGCCGAGTTGTTAACGTTCTGCAGGTCGGGCGTGAGGGGGGGGCGGGCGGTGGCGGCGAGGAGCCGCAGAGGAGGAGGAGGCGGAGCCGTTGGAGAGCGGGGGGGCCGGCTCGGCAGGCGCCTCGGCGTGGCCGTTAGTCTCTCGTGGCTCCGCCTCCTCCCTCACCTCCTGCTGCCTCTTCTCCTTCTCCATCAGCTGCCTCTGCACCGGCGTGGGCCCGAGCACGAAGCGCACGCCCTGCGGCTCCAGCAGCACCTGGGGCTCCGGCGCCGCGGGCGGGGCCGGCGGGTCGCTGCGGACCCTCGGAGGCGGCGGCGGTGTCGGGGGACAATGAGACTGGGGGGAGGCGGGGCTCTCCAGAGGCGTGGTGACGGTCAGCGGGCTGGGCTGCTCCTCCAGGAGCCCGCTGGTGTTCACGTACGTGTGCACCTGCAACACAGAGCGTCATTACATCACCGTGACATCAGCATGACATCATCATCAGAACAGGAAGTGGCCTCACCGCCTCGTCGGACACCAGCAGAGGGTGCGTGGACTCCTCCCCCACCGACGGAAGACGGGTGCTCGCCACAGACGGGTGACGGCTGGAGGGGTGAGACGGCGCCTCGCCCACAGACGGGATCCTGGACACGCCGTTAGGAACCGTGGGCACAGAGTAACCCAGAGCTACACACACACACACACACACACACGCGGAGAGACACACACACACACACGCGGAGAGACACACACACACACACACACACACACACACACACACACGCACATGCAGAGAGACACACACACACACACACACACACACACACGCAGGTGGACTGTGAAAAACATCTAAGTGTGTGTGTGTGTGTGTGTGTGTTTGTGTCTGCGTGTGTGTGTGTGTGTGTGTGTCTCTCTGCGTGTCTGCGTGTGTGTGTGTGTGTGTGTGTGTGTCTGCAGGTGTGTGTGTGTGTGTGTGTGTGTGTATGTCTGCAGGTGTGTGTGTGTGTGTGTGTGTGTGTGTGTCTCTGTGTGTGTGTGTGTGTGTGTCTGTGTGTGTCTTGTGTGTGTGTGTGTGTCTGTGTGTGTGTCTGCAGGTGTGTGTGTGTGTGTCTCTGCAGGTGTGTGTGTGTGTGTGTGTACCTGCAGGTGTGTGTGTCTCCAGCACCGGCTCCTCCACTACACTGATGCTGTGACTGTGCATCACCTCCTGCAGCATGTTGAAGATTTCTTCAGCCCGCGGACATTTGAACGCAAAGATCCCTGCAAACAAACAACAACAACAACAACAACGATAAACAAACAACAAACAAACAAACCAGAGAAGTGTTACGGGTGTTTGTTGTTGTTGTTGTTGTCGTCGTGGCGGCGGTACCGTACCCTGGCCCGTCTGGCAGCGGCGCCCGCTCTCGAAGGAGAACAGGTTGGAGTCGTAACCGTAGCGACGTAAACACAGGTACGGCCACCGGACGTCGTCACGGCGATGAGTGTGGAGAACAAGCTCCGCCTCCGTCAGCTCCATCACACCTGAGCCCAGCTCGTTCCCATCGTCGTCCACGTTCACCACCTGTCAACAACAACAACAACAACAACAACAGGGTCAGAGAGAAACAACAACAACAACAACGACAGGGTCAGAGAGACGACAACAACAACAACAACAACAGGGTCAGAGAGATGTCAACAACAACAACAACAACAACAACAACAACAGGGTCAGAGAGACGTCAACAACAACAACAACAACAACAGGGTCAGAGAGACGTCAACAACAACAGGGTCAGAGAGAAACAACAACAACAGGGTCAGAGAGAAACAACAACAACAACAACGACAACAGGGTCAGAGAGAAACAACAACAACAACAACAGGGTCAGAGAGAAACAACAACAACAACAACGACAACAGGGTCAGAGAGAAACAACAACAACAACAACAGGGTCAGAGAGACACAACAACAACAGGGTCAGAGAGACGTCAACAACAACAACAACAACAACAACAGGGTCAGAGAGAAACAACAACAACAACAACAACAGGGTCAGAGAGACGTCAACAACAACAGGGTCAGAGAGATGTCAACAACAACAACAACAACAGGGTCAGAGAGACGTCAACAACAACAGGGTCAGAGAGACGTCAACAACAACAACA